>NC_084611.1:30655322-30955322 GCF_033978795.1 Nerophis ophidion | reverse complement strand
GATAAAACAGTCAATGTTGTATTTAATCTGTATAGAAACAAGAATTGAGTGCTATTAATGAATAATTTGTGGTGGGCTTTATTGTGGACAATTGAACAATCGGTAATTGTTTGGAAGATATGCATACTCATTGTGTGCTAAGAAACAGTAAAACTATCTGTTGATAGCAATATAATATATGTATACTCAATATATGTATATACAATAAAAAGGCAATATTTATTGTAGGTTAATTCCTTAAAGGCCTACTGAAATGAGAATTTCTTATTCAAACGGGAATAGCAGGTCCATTCTATGTGTCATACTTGATCATTTTGTGATATTGCCATATTTTTGCTGAAAGGATTTAGTAGAGAACATCGTCGATAAAGTTCGCAACTTTTGGTCGCTCATAAAAAAGCCCTGCCTTTACCGGAAGTATGTGTGCGTGACGTCACGAGTTGCAGGGCTCCACACATATTCACATTGTTTATAATGGGAGCCACCAGCACTAAGAGCAATTCGGACCGAGAAAGCGACAATTTCCCCATTAATTTGAGCGAGGATGAAAGAATTTTGAATTAGGATATTGATAGTGAAGGACTAGGAAAAAATAAAATAAAATAAAGCGACGGGTCCGGGCGGCGGCAGTGTGAGCATTTCAGATGTAATTAGACACATTTACTAGGATCATTCTGGAAGATCCATTATCTACTTATTGTTTTAATAGTGTTTTAGTGAGATTGTAAAGATTGTAAAGACTTACCTCGAGGTCGGATGGCTGCGGTGAACACGCAGTGTCTCAGAGGGAAGCCGAGGAGTCAAGCTCACACCTGCTGCAGGATGACGAATAATCCAATGATGTCTCCGGTAAGATATATATCACAATTTTCCCATCCAAAAACATGCTGGTTGACGTACAGAAACATGTTCGCTTGACCGCTCTGCTTCACAACAAACAAAGAAACACCGGCTGTGTCTCGGTGCTAAAGACAGCTGCAATCCACCACTTTCCACCAACAGCATTGTTCTTTATAGTCTCCATTATTAAATGAAAAAATTGCAAAAGATTCAGCAACACAGATGTCCAGAATACTGTGTAATTATGCGATTAAAGCAGACGACTTTTAGCCGATAGTGGTGCAGCGCTAATATTTCCTGACAGTCCGTGACGTCACGCGCACGCGTCATCATTCCGCGACGTTTTCAAGAAGAAACTTGCGGGAAATTTAAATCTGCAATTTAGTAAACTAAAAAGGCCGTATTGGCATGTGTTGCAAGGTCAATATTTCATCATTGATATATAAACTATCAGACTGCGTGGTCGGTAGTAGTGGGTTTCAGTAGGCCTTTAAAATACACGATTATGTCATGTATTTATTCAACTGCAGATAGTACAATGTATTTTGTTTTAAATCAGGAGATGGGTGGAGCTTAAAATGATGTGCTAAGAATTATTATATGCGAATGGCTGTTGATAGCAGTATAATATCTGTAAACTCAGTATACTGTATGTATATACCAAAAAAGGCAATATTTACTGGTGATTAAATCCTCAAAATACAAGATTAAGTTATGTATTTATTCAACTGCAGATAGTACAATGTATGTTGTTTTAAGTCAGGAAATGCTTGTAAATTGGCGGAGCTTAAAATTATGTGCTAAGAAACAGTACAATTATATGCGAATGGCTGTTGATAGTAATATAATATCTGTAAACTCAATATATGTACATACCAAAAAAAAAGGCAATATTTATTGTAGATTAATTCCTCAAAATACAAGATTAGGTGATGTATTTATTCAACAGCAGATAGTACAATGTATTTTGTTTTAAGTCAGGAAATGCTTGGAAATGGGTGGAGCTTAAAACTATGTGCTAAGAAACAGTACAATTATAATATGCAAATGGCTGTTGATAGCAATATAATATCTGTATATTTGATACATCTACAGTGGGGCAAAAAAGTATTTAGTCAGCCACCGATTGTGCAAGTTCTCCCACTTAAAATGATCATCATAGGTACACTTCAACTGTGAGAGACAGAATGTGAAAAAAAAATCCAGGAATTCACACTGTAGGAATTTTTAATAATTTATTTGTAAATTATGGTGGAAAGTAAGTATTTGGTCAACCATTCAAAGCTCTCACTGATGGAAGGAGGTTTTGGCTCAAAATATTACGATACATGGCCCCATTCATTCTTTTCTTAACACGGATCAATCGTCCTGTCCCCTTAGCAGAAAAACAGCCCCAAAGCAGGATGTTTCCACCCCCATGCTTCACAGTAGGTATGGTGTTCTTGGGATGCAACTCAGTATTCTTCTTCCTCCAAACACGACGAGTTGAGTGTATACCAAAAAGTTCTATTTTGGTTTCATTTGACCACATGACATTCTCTTAATCCTCTGCTGTATCATCCATGTGATCTCTGGCAAACTTCAGACAGGCCTGGACATGCACTGGCGTAAGCAGGGGGACACGTCTGGCAATGCAGGATTTGATTCCCTGTCGGCGTTGTGTGTTACTGATGGTAACCTTTGTTACTTTGGTCCCAGCTCTCTGCAGGTCATTCACCAGGTCCCCCCGTGTGGTACTGGGATTTTTGCTCACCGTTCTCATGATCATTTTGACCCCACGGGATGAGATCTTGCGTGGAGCCCCAGATCAAGGGAGATTATCAGTGGTCTTGTATGTCTTCCATTTTCTGATAATTGCTCCCACAGTTGATTTTTTCACACCAAGCTGCTTGCCTATTGTAGATTCACTCTTCCCAGTCTGGTGCAGGTCTACAATTATTTTCCTGGTGTCCTTCGACAGCTCTTTGGTCTTGGCCATAGTGGAGTTTGGAGTCTGACTGTTTGAGGCTGTGGACAGGTGTCTTTTATACAGATAACGAGTTCAAACAAGCGTCATTAATAAAGGTAACGAGTGGAGGACAGATAAGTTTCTGAAAGAAGAAGTTACAGGTCCGTGAGAGCCAGAGATCTTCCTTGTTTTAAGTGACCAAATATTTATTTTCCACCATAATTTACAAATAAATTCTTTAAAATTCCTACAATGTGAATTCCTGGATTTTTTTTTCACATTCTGTCTCTCAGTTGAAGTGTACCTATCATGAAAATTACAGTTCTCCCACTTAAAATGTAATTTTAAGTGGGAGAAAGTTCTCCCACTTAAAATTACATTTTAAGTGGGAGAACTTTGCACAATCGGTGGCTGACTAAATACTTTTTTGCCCCACTGTATATACCAAAAATGGCACTATTTACTGTAGATTAACTCCTCAAAATACAAGATTAGGTTATGTATTTATTCAACTCTAATTTATTCAATTCTCTTTTGTAAAGAAAATCTGAACAGCCGATATGGGCATCTTCATCAACTATATGATTTGCCTGAAAAGCTGGACAGGACAAACAAAGTCATTAACTTTTATTTATTTTTTATTTTTTAAAGACTTTAGGCTGTGGCTCTTTGTTGTTAAGGCGGCCGCCTTAACAACAAAGCGCTGCAGGTAACCCTGACTCAATATATATATATATATATATATATATATATATATATATATATACACCATAAAAAGGCAATATTTACAGTAGATTAATTATTTAAAACACAAGATTATGTTATTTATTAAACTGCAGATAGTACAATGTATTTTGTTTTAAGTCAGGAAATGCTTGGAAATGGGTGGAGCTTAAAATAAAATTTCCATCCATCCATCCATTTCCTACCGCTTATTCCCTTTTGGGTTCGCGGGGGCGCTGGCGCTTATCTCAGCTACCATCGGGCGGAAGGCGGTGTACACCCAGGACAAGTTGCCACCTCATCGCAGTGTTGTAATTCAATTAAATTGTTACATTTTTGTTACAATGGCTTACAAATATTAGTTTCTAAAAGTACTTTTATTCTCAGTGCCTACTAATAATGCTGTGCAGTGGAAGGTGCAGCTAATCACTAACTACTTAAATTCAAACGGACATTTTTGAAGGAGCGGAAGGTACTTTAGGACTATGCACCAGGCCAAAATTTGGTTTATTAATAGTTTGCCCTTGCTACATGACTGTAAGACCATGTTTTCTTTGATCTCTGTTTTGTGAACCAAGTGAAAGCCCAGTTTTTTTACTCAAGACTTAAGGCTTCATTTGCCACAAGATCTGAAGAAAATGAAAGCATTCCCTGGTCTTAGAAACTGACAGTAGACGGAACCTAGTAGCCAGATAAAAAACGAAACATGACACTTGGCTTTGATTAGGAAAAAAAAAACCTGATCACCAGTAAATGCTCTGTTTGAACGCAACAGCAAATTATAAAGCAATAACGCCACTCAGAAAGCAGAAAAGGTAGCCAAAAAGGCTCCACTGGCCCTCTTGAGAAAGATGACTAAACATAACAAAGAGGGACCTCCTGGCTTTGTGAACTTCCTGTGGGGAAGTATTGAAACCAAATCAGGTTAGGCCACATCTGCTCGCTCCATACGGCATGGATCGCTTTCAGAGCGGTTCAAAGGCCAGCCTTTTTAGTCCTGCACGCAGGAGTCAGAGCAAGGGCAGCTGGGAACTCATAGCAGACGCATGGCATTCTGATTTATTAGCATACTTTTGTTTTATAGACAATTAAGGCGAGCAATCTGGTGACCATTTTGTTAAATTGTCTTAATTATTATAGTCGTTTCTGTCATGGGGCTGTCATGGGGAGCACGGAGGTGGGCAATGTAACCACAACTCTATGAGCGCTCCCAAAGAAGCTGGCTGGCACTATTTTCCTGTCACAGTGGAGCTATCAACACACAGGAAGGTGGGCATGCAAAATGACTGTACTGTACAACATTTGGTATCCATCCACCTCCACTAAGTTGTGTGTTTTTAATGGCTGTTAAGGGAAAGTAATGACCCGGTCATACACTGAGACATTTCCTATATCTTTTTCGGTGCCTATTAAGGAAGTATGTTTTCTTCATATAGAAGTTCTGTGGTTGCCAGTGTTCTGTTCTACATGGTAGTGTGCTGGGGGGGCAGTACATCTAAGAAGGACAGCTCTAGACTCGAGAAACTGATCAGGCGGTCCGGTTCTACAATCGGAATGAAACTGGACACACTGGTGACGGTAGCAGAGAAGAGGACTGTTGACAAACTAGTGAGCATCCTGGATGATGCCAGTCACCCTCTGCATAGCGTTATCAGTAGCCAGAGGAGCCTGTTCAGTGCTAGAATGCTTCATCCCAAGTGCAGGACTAATAGACTCAAGAACTTCTTTGTCCCACACGCCATTAGACTGTACAACTCCTCTCTGGGGCGGGGGGCGGGGGGTACTAGGATGACAGGGGATGCAAAACAATAATAGTGCAATACGTTTTCATAACATGGTCACTACTGCCTACTTTGTCTTGTTTTATTCTTATTTTACTGTTATATTTTTATTCTAATTGTCGCTTTTTAGTTTTTATTATTGTAATATTCCTCTATTTTGTTTCCATTTAAACCCCCATTATTTACTTTTTACTTTCATTTAAATTGATCTCAACTCTGTACACTGCTGCTGGAATTTTAATTTTCCTGAAGGAACTCTCCTGAAGGAATCAATAAAGTACTATCTCTCTATCTATCTTCTCACAGAGAGAGGTGCTTCACATAGTTAAAATACAAATAGCACAATCAAACAAGCATACATAGGTATGACGCAACAGCCGAAACATTGCAAAATAAAATAATAAATAGGATGATAAACACAACATTCATCCATCGAGGCATCCATGTTCTACCACTTGTTATATATAAAATGAAATTAAAATGGAACATTACAGGAATTCACAATGTGTTTTTAACTGCCTTTTAAAAATGTCAACAGAAGCATTCCACCATTTAGGGGCAACTTACTCAACTCAAAAGCGAGATCACATTTACATTTGTTTTTTAACTTAGAGGATAAAATCTAAAATGAAAAAGTTAAATCAAATCAATTTAACTAGAGATGTCCGATAATGGCTTTTTTGCCGATATTCCGATATTGTCCAACTCTTAATTACCGATACCGATATCAACCGATACTGATGTATCCAGTCGTGGACTTAACACATTATTATGACTAATTTTGTTGTGATGCCCAGCTGGATGCATTAAACAATGTAACATGGTTTTCCAAAATAAATCAACTCAAGTTATGGAAAAAAAATACCGACATGGCACTGCCATATTTATTATTGAAGTCACAAAGTGCATTATTTTTTTTAACATGCCTCAAAACAGCAGCTTGGAATTTGGGTCATGCTCTCCCTGAGAGAGCATGAGGAGGTTGAGGTGGGCGGGGTCGAGGTAGGGGGGCAGCGGGGTGTATATTGTGGCGTCCTGGAAGAGTTAACGCTGCAAGGGGTTCTGGGTATTGGTTCTGTTCTGTTTATGTTGTGTTACGTTGCTGATGTTCTCCCGAAATGTGTTTGTCATTTTTGTTTGGTGTGGGTTCACAGTGTGGCACATATTTGTAACAGTGTTAATGTTGTCTATACGGCCACCCTCAGTGTGACCTGTATGGCTGTTGACCAAGTATGCCTTGCATTCACTTGTGTGTGTGTTAAAAGCCGTAGGTATTATGTGACTGGGCAGCACGCAACGGCAGTGCCTTTAAGGTATATTGGCGCGCTGTACTTCTTCCTATGTCTGTGTACACAGCGGCGTTTTAAAAAGTCATGCATTTTAATTTTTGAAACCGACTCCGATGAATTTGAAACCGATAACAATAATTTCCGATATTACATTTTAAAGCATTTATTGGCCGATAATATCAGCAGTCCGATATTATTGGACATCTCTAAATTTAACCCATAATATCATAGTCGCATTGTGTGCTATTAATTTTTTTAACTTTGAATTCATTTTGTGGAATCGTCATCTCAGTTGTTTTAAGTAGACTGAAATGGCAACGCTACACAGGAACGACACAAAATTCTTAAGTGTCCCGTATAAAAACTTTGAAAAGGCCCTTTTTTATCCAACATTTATTTCAACTAAGGACATTAAATTTTACATTTTCATGATGTACACCAGATTGGGCTTTTTACTGTCCCCCCACCAAAACCTGCAGACCCTTTCATCGTTTTTAGCAAGGATGCTCTGCTATCAAATGATAACTTCTATCACTATTGACTGTCAGGCTTGTTTTTCCTCTGTGTAGGTCTTTGTTTCCTGTCAGCGCTTTTATTTTGGTCATTTCCTGCTTTTCTCCCTGAGCGCTGTTTCCCCTTAGCTGCGGCTGAATGGCACCTGGCCACACCTGGGGTCAATCAGCCCGCTCTTATTTGAACCTGCTTTGTCCTCCAGTCCGATGCTGGATTATTATCGAGTCGATGTCACCATTACCTGTCAATATCATTTTTACTTATCGTTGTAGCTCTGTCTACTTCTGTTCACTTTGTTCATGCCATAGTTCCTTTGTGTCACAGTAAGTGTTTTTGTTCATAGCCAAACAAGTTTGTTATCTGCCTCGTGCACGCCTTTTGTTTGTACCTTTTTGTTTGTTTTTGTTTTAGTGATAAATTAAATCATGTTTACCTGCAAAATGCCTGCCGCCTTCTCTGCATCTTGGGGTTCGTCACAAACTCATCCTGACATTGACGTTGGAAATATTGTGTTTGTGAGATTTTACTTGAGATTTTGTTTGGGAGGATAAATAACATTAGAGCTGTGTTAACATACTGGGCTAAAGTTTTTTTTTTCTTTTAATCCTCAATTATAATTAATATTTGATTGATTGATTGATTGAAACTTTTATTAGTAGGTTGCGCAGTACAGTACATATTCCGTACAATTGACCACTAAATGGTAACACCGGAATGAGTTTTTCAACTTGTTTAAGTCGGGGTCCACGATACTCAAGTCATGGTAAATGTTATGTGTAATTCAGGAAGAAGTACTTTCCATAGACTGACGTGTTTTAAGTTGAAATATTTGATGTTATTCACAGCATTTTTTAATCAAATTGTAAGGGTTAAATATCTGTTGAAAAATGAACAGGCCTACATATTGAATTATACTTTCAATGTTCGAGTCATAAAGTGGACAATTACAGTGAACAGAATTATGACACTGATGTAAGAAAATAGCCTCTATTGAGCAACAAAAATAGTTACATCTAAAAGATGTATATTGTTAGGGTTTTATCAATACTGATACCAATTTCGATATTGCTTATCGATACTGGTATGTATCGGTACTCTAATCGGTACTAGATGTAATTGCTGTAAATGAAAGATGTGAAAATCTGTTTTTATTACCGTTTTTATCAGCAGAAAAGGTTGTACACCACCAACATTGTGTAAAATCTCACAGGGATGTTTTTTTTTTTTTATAAACTCTTGCTTTTAAACTCTTTAACAAGTAAACTATGTGTGCAGTGCTAGGTGCAATGCAGTTATGTCATCATCTTGTAAAGACCATGCATCTCTATCGCTGTGTTTCAATGCGTTACAATTACACTCACCTGGAAATAACATTTACAGTATGTAGCGGTGTGGACTTGAGTCGCATGACTTAGACTCGAGTCAGACTCGAATCATGAATTTGATGACTTTAGACTTGACTTGACAAAATGTAAAGGGACTTGCAACTCGACTTCGACTTTAACATCAATGACTTGTGACTTCACTTGGACTTGAGGCTTTTGACTTGACAAGACTTGCTACTTTCCCCCAAACCCAAAGATTAAAAAGTTTTTCAGGGACTAAAAAGTTATTCAGGAGCGGTCCCTATCTTTCGTTATTCAGGAGCGGTCCCTATCTTTCATTGTGTACGTGTGTGTCTGTCAGCGTGTGTGCTGTCAGAACAACATCCAATCAAATTAGATCCAAGTTGTTTTCATCCCACAGCATTCATCCAATCAAATTGCAGGACAACCAACGAAGAAGCGCTGTCAAATAACGCACCATTGAAGAAAAATTATGCCAAATTTAGTTTCGTTCGGGTATAAAAACTACGACTTGGTCAACAAAAAACGAATTGCAGTATGCCAAAACATGCGGTTCGAAGATTACAGACGAAAACGCAACAACGTCCAACTTCGTTCGAATTTTGAAGTTGTGCAAAAAACGGTAAGTTTTGAATGTAAGCTAATGTTTATTGGCTAATTGTTATGTTCATGTATTTATGTTTTTCATGTATATACGCACATCCACGCACACACAATGAGATAAGGTAAGAACAGGATAGAAAACTGCTGTGGAACTAATTACAATGCAATATGCCATGGAAATACAATGTTAACACCTTTGTGCAAACTAGTACAGTTGCACTTGTTTTTTCAAATGTGTTTATTCTGTAAAGGAATGAGTTAAATGTTTAAAAGGACTGGTTAATAGTGCTATTATGAAGTGCAATGTCAGCACTATTTTTTTACCCTGCAATTCAAAATACACTTGTTTTAATAAATAAATACTAGCATTTAAAAAGCATACACAATCTGTGTAAATATATTAGTCTGTGGTTAAAAGGACTTGAAAGGACTCGAAACTCAAAAATGAAGGACTTTGGACTTGACTTGAGACTTTCCAGGCTTGACTTTGAACTTGACTTAGTTATGACTTGCAAAACAATGACTTGGTCCCACCTCGGAACGGCGTGGTGAAGTTGGGAGAGTGGCTGTGCCAGCAATCTGAGGGTTACTTGTTCAATCCCCACCTTCTACCATCCAAGTCACGTCTGTTGTGTCCTTGAGCAAGACACTTTACCCTTACTCCTGATGGATCCACCTTGGCGCCTTAAATGGCAGCACGTGCCATCAGTGTGGGAATGGGTGATTGTGGAAATAGTGCCAAAGCGCTTAGAGTTCCTTAAAAAGGTAGAAAAGCGCTATACGAGTACAACCCATTTACCTCTGACAGTATGTAATTAAGGCATTCATGTGCAGAGTGCAGACCTTTTTACGTGATACATCCTATCAAATATATCAATATCTAATATATTTAATACAATCAGTTAGCATGTAAGGTGTGTGTTCATTTTGTAACAATAGGCATTATTATTTGTTTTTTATGTTTCACACGCACGTATTTGAGTGATGGACCGGAAGCCATTATGAATGTTGGCAGCTAAAGATTATGTGTCTGTGTGGTGACTTCAGTTTTTGACTTTTTTTTTTACTTCAGACACTAAATGTTACCTGCCTGCGTGACTTTTGAAGGGGAAATCTTCTTGTGTTACAAACTTTTGTGTTGCGTCCCTATTTGTAGTGATGGGACGAGGCGTGTGCCGAGTAATGAAAGGGGGTTGTTTCCGGGGCACGCATATCGAGGCTTGCTTCATGTAGGGTAGGAGCCGGAAATGATGGCGTGTGAAGCCTCGCTGCCAGGCCGTCGGGACGCGGTACATATTTTGCCGGGAGATTCTACAACACATATAAACTGCTCAAGCTCAAACAGTCCAGTGTTTCCCCCAGAATAATTGCCAGTTAAGGTGGTGTCTCTCTGGGGGGAAGAGGGCGTCACTCGGGACAGGCGGCCGGACGGTGAAGGGGCTTGGTGCTGGGTAGGCGTTACGGAACAGTGTTATTTGGCCTGTCGCCACCATCACGTCTCCATCTCATCTGAATACGCACTGCTGATTGGCTGTGACCGCTTTGCGTGTAACCAATCAGATGGTTGCGTGGGTGGGACAATGCTGGGTGCTGCAGCGATGTACTGACAGAGGCAGAACGAAACTTAGAAGCTTATTTGGACTTAATTTTAGCACAAAATTAGTGAAGTGAAGTAAATTATATATATAGCGCTTTTTCTCTAGTGACTCAAAGCGCTTTACATAGTGAAACCCAATATCTAAGTTACATTTAAACCAGTGTGGGTGGCACTGGGAGCAGTTGGGTAAAGTCTTTTGCCCAAGGACACAACGGCAGTGGCTAAGATGGTGGAAGCGGGGATCGAACCTGCAACCCTCAAGTTGCTGGCACGGCCGCTCCATCAACCGAGCTATACCGGTTATATATATATATATATATATATATATATATATATATATATATATATATATATATATATATATATATATGTGTGTGTGTGTATGTATAAATAAATTTGATAGTCAAATACAAATAAGGCAACAAGAGAATTATCCTACACTTCTCTTCTGTAATGTAAATTATATTTTTGTTTATTCATTTTTTAAGACTTTAGTTTAGGCGGTGGCTCTTTGTTGTTAAGGCGGCCACCTTAACAACAAAGCACTGCGGGAAACCCTGCAGTCAGTTCGGAATCTGGATAGAGAATAAAAATAGTTTTTTGAAATGCCAATAGAATCAAATAAGAGCATATTATTATAAAATCTGATGGCAAGCTAGGGTTGTACGGTAAACTGCTACTATTAAAGTGTCTCGGTACTAAGCAATTGAAAACGGTACTATACTACCTTGGAAAAATACCGGTGCCGTTTATGCTGCTGTAGTTATGACTTGCAAAACAATGACTTAGTCCCACCTCGGGACGGCGTGGCGAAGTTGGGAGAGTGGCCGTGCCAGCAATCTGAGGGTTACTGGTTCAATCCCCACCTTCAACCATCCAAGTCACGTCCGTTGGGTCCTTGAGCAAGACACTTCACCCTTGCTCCTGATGGATCCTGGTTGGCGCCTTGCATGGCAGCTCCTGCCATCAGTGTGGGACGTTCCCTACAGGACCGAGGCGCATGATGTTGAGTGTGTCAAAACGCGCATACAAGCAATAACGTCGTGGAGAGGAAGAATGGCAGATAAATTTAATTTTTACTTGTTAATAAAGAGAGTACCTGAAGTGCAATGTGGAGGTATTTGGGCTTCAAAACTAACAAAGGTGCCGCTTTATTCTATTAATTTTTTTAATTTTTATTCATCAGTCCATCAAAATAATACTCAATAATACCATAATAATGCAATTCCAATTCCAAAACCAAACCTAACCCAGCAGCATTCAGAATAGCAGAGAAATTGAGAAGACACAAAAACATGACACAAAACAATCCAAAAGTAGTCAAACAAAAATGAATAATAACAACAACAGTATCAATATTAATTAGAATTCCAGCATAGCAGTGATTACAAATCCCTCATTGACATAATCATCACAGCCATGTATAAAAAATTAAAACATTTAAAAAATCAACAATAGTGTCACAGTGGCTTATAATTGCATCGCATCTCATAAGCTTTACGTTGTGTACAGTATTTTTCATAAAGATAAAATAAGTCATATTTAGGTTAATTTAATAGTCAAAATGAATTTAAATAAAATATCCCATATTCCAAGATATGACTCATTGTTATCTAAACTAAATGCAGTTTTTTCAACTTATATCATCTCCATAGTTTGTGTATACCAGTCAGTATGAGTTGTACAATCAACATCTATCCATTTTTGTAATATTACCGTTTTTGTTTCCATGACTACCTATTAGTTTTCCCCTGTCCTTATGTCATGCACCTGTCTCACGTTTTACCCTCGCACACCTGTCTCTAATCACCACAGCATTATTTAAACCTGTAGTTGCCAGGTAGTCAGCCTGGCGACTTTACCTTTACCCACGTCATGCCATGCTACCTCTGTCACTCATGCCGATCCATAGTTTAGCTTCTTGTCATGCCACGTAAGTTTTGTTTATTAATGCCACGGTTTCATGCCGATCCATAGTTTTGCTTCTTGTCATGCCACGTAGGTTTTGTTTATTAATGCCACGGTTTCATGCCGATCCATAGTTTTGCTTCTTGTCATGCCACGTAAGTTTTGTTTATTAATGCCACGGTTAGTGTCTTTTGTTTTTTGTCCAAAGTTCTGCCCATGTGGTAGTCTTTTATTTTCATTAGTCAAGTTTGTTCTGCGCCATTGTGCGCGCCTTTTGTTTGCTTCTTTTTTTGCTTCTTTTTTTTGTAGTTTGTTAGTGTTATTAATAAATATGTACTTACATTCACGTCTTGCCCGCGAGAACGTTCCTTTGCCTTCCGGAAAAACAAACCCCATAATCCACGTTTTGACAACTAAATTGACGCAGATCACTAAGAAAAAAAGTTTGCCGTGTCATTGGGATGTTTATATTTGGGAATGTGATTGCTTCTTTTGTGACGCTTTTAAACAAGGAGGTTCCGCGCTGAAAGTGACGCTTTAAAACACCCACCACCAAATGTGGCGATTAGTACACCACTGTTGCTTTAAACCTAAGTAAACATTTAAATAATGAACATTCAGATCTGTGCAAGGAGTTATAAAGAGTGACATGTAATAATGTACTTGTTACACCTGTCCTGCTGTTCGGCTCCCATGCAGACCGTAGTCGAGGAGCACAGGGCAGACGTTCCCTACAGGGCCGATGTTTTCGTCGGGGGTAGTAACACCCTTAAACTTTTCCCGGCAATGGGTCTGTTAAGCTAGGCTTTCGGGTCGGAATGACGAGGCCGCCAAGTTGTGACAATCGCTTCATTGTTAGTTTTGCAGGACACAACCAGATCTGTTCATCACTCCACTGCACAGTGCACACTGTCTCTCTCTCTCTCTCTCTCTTTACTCGCCCACTCACTCACTGACGTCACTCAGCCAACACCTTGCCATTCTTGCAAACACATACGCTACTCTCATAAGTTAACTCGCTCCCTATTGTGCACATGTACATAAGTAGACATGCACACAGGTGCTTGGCTTGATACCAAATAATTGCGGAGGTAATATCACCTATTTAGCGTGAATTAATGCAAGTGAAATGACAGAATTTTGTAAAAAAATCCTACAATTTGTGTTTTATCTGCTACATGGCTTATATGTGTACTTTTATCCATTGTTTTGTATTAAGTATTTACTAATACAAACCCCGTTCCCATATGAGTTGGGACATTGTGTTAGATGTAAATATAAACGGAATACAATGATTTGCAAATCATTATCAACCCATATTCAGTTGAATATGCTACAAAGACAACATATTTGATGTTCAAAATGATAAACATTTTTTTTTGCAAATAATCATTAACTTTAGAATTTGATGCCAGCTACACGTGACAAAGAAGTTGGGAAAGGTGGCAATAAATACTGATAAAGTTGAGGAATGCTCATCAAACACTTATTTGGAACATCCCACAGGTGTGCAGGCTAATTGGGAACAGGTGGGTGACATGATGGGGTATAAAAGCTGCTTCCATTAAATGCTAAGTAATTCACAAACAAGGATGAGGCGAGGGTCACCAATTTGTAAGCAAATTGTCGAACAGTTTTACTCAACTTCATTTCTCAACAAGCTATTGCAAGGAATTTAGGGATTTTACCATCTACGGTCCGTAAAATCATCAAAAGGTTCAGAGAATCTGGAGAAATCACTGCACGTAAGCGATGATATTAAGGACCTTTGATCTCTCAGGTGGTACTGCATCAAAAACCGACGTCAGTGTGTAAAGGGATATCACCACATGGGCTCAGGAACACTTCATAAAACCACTGTCAGTAACTACAGTTGGTCGCTACATCTGTAAGTGACAGTTAAAACTCTACTATGCAAAGCGAACGCCATTTATCAACAACACCCAGAAACGGCACCGGCTTCGCTGGGCCCGAGCCCATCTAAGATGGACTGATGCAAAGTGGAAAAGTGTTCTGTGGTGTGAGGAGTCCACATTTCAAATTATATTTGGAAACTGTGGACGTGGTTTCCGCCGGAACAAAGAGGAAAATAACCATCCGGATTGTTTTAGGCGCAAAGTTCAAAAGCCAGCATATGTGATGATATGGTGGTGTATTAGTAACCAAGGCATGGGTAACTTACACATCTGTGAAGGCACCATTAATGCTGAATGGTCCATACAGGTTTTGGAGCAACATATGTTGTCATCCAAGCAACGTTTTCATGGATGGCCCTGCTTATTTCTGCAAAACAACGCCAAGCCACGTGTTACAACAGCGTGGCTTCATAGTAAAAGAGTGCGGGTACTTTCCTGGCCCGCCTGCAGTCCAGGCATGTCTCCCGTGTGGCGCATTATGAAGCGTAAAATACGACAGCGGAGACCCCGGACTGTTGAACGACTGAGGCTCTACATAAAACAAGAATGGTGAAGAATTCCACTTTCAAAGCTTCAACAATTAGTTTCCTCAGTTCCCAAGCGTTTATTGAGTGTTAAAAGAAAATGTGGTGTAACACAGTGGTGAACATGCCCTTTCCCAAATACTTTGGCATGTGTTGCAGCCATGAAATTCTAAATTAATTATTATTTGCAAAAAGTTATAAAGTTTATGAGTTTGAACATCAAATATCTTGTCTTTGTAGTGCATTCAGTAGAATATGGGTTGAAAAAGATTTGCAAATCATTGTATTCCGTTTAGGGCTTCACGGTGGCAGAGGGGTTAGTGCGTCTGCCTCACAATACGAAGTTCCTGCAGTCCTGGGTTCAAATCCAGGCTCGGGATCTTTCTGTGTGGAGTTTGCATGTTCTCCCCGTGAATGCGTGGGTTCCCTCCGGGTACTCCGGCTTCTTCCCACTTCCAAAGACATGCACCTGATTGATTGGCAACACTAAAATTGGCAACACTAAAATTGGCCCTAGTGTGTGAATGTGAGTGTGAATGTTGTCTGTCTATCTGTGTTGGCCCTGCGATGAGGTGGCGACTTGTCCAGGGTGTACCCCGCCTTCCGCCCGATTGTAGCTGAGATAGGCGCCAGCGC
The DNA here is from genome assembly GCF_033978795.1 of Nerophis ophidion. Lineage (NCBI taxonomy): Eukaryota > Metazoa > Chordata > Actinopteri > Syngnathiformes > Syngnathidae > Nerophis > Nerophis ophidion. The sequence goes on along the minus strand of NC_084611.1, from coordinate 30,939,698 downwards.
CCCCCGCGACCCCGAAAGGGAATAAGTGGTAGAAAATGGATGGATGGATGTATTCCGTTTATATTTACATCTAACACAATTTCGCAACTCATATGGAAACTGGGTGTCCGATAATGGCTTTTTTGCCGATATCCGATATTCCAATATTGTGCGAGTCTTAAATACCGATTCCGATATCAACTGACACCGATATATACAGTCATGGAATTAACACATTATTGAGGTGGGCGGGGGTGGGGGGAGGGGTTTGGTGGTAGCGGGGGTTTATATTGTAGCATCCTGGAACAGTTCATGCTGTAAGGGATTCTGGGTATTTGTTCTGTTGTGTTACGGTGCAGATTTTCTCCCGAAATGTGTTTGTCATTCTTGTTTGGTATGGGTTCACAGTGTTGCGCATATTTGTAACAGTGTTAAAGATGTTTACACGGCCACTGCAAGGGGTCTGGGTATTTGTTCTGTTGTGTTTGTATTGTGTTACATTGCGGATGTTCTCCCGAAATGTGTTTGTCATTCTTGTTTGGTGTGGGTTCACAGTGTGGTGCATATTTGTAACAGTGTTCAAGTTGTTCATATGGCCACCCTCAGTGTGACCTGTATGGCTGTTGACGAAGTATGCGTGGCATTCACTTATGTGTATGAAAAAGCCACATATATAATGTGACCGGGCCGGCACGCTGTTTGTATGGGGGAAAAGCAGAAGTGGCGACAGGTTTTAGAGGACGCTAAAGGCATTGCCTTTAAGGTATGCCCCCAATATTGTTGTCCGGGTGGAAATCGGGAGAAATTCGGGAGAATGGTTGCCCCGGGAGAATTTTTGGGAGGGCCACTGAATTTTTGGAGTCTCCCGGGAAAATCGGGAGGGTTGACAAGTATGCCCTACGTCCGTGTTTTACCGGATATGTACCGCTCCGTACAGCGGTGTATTAAAAAGTCAATAACTTTACTTTTAGAAACTGATACCGATAATTTCCAATTACATTTTAAAGCATTTATCGGACATCTCTACTAATAATTGTATTTTTCTGAAAGCACGGCCATAAATCATGAATAATTTTATATAATGTCAACAAAGTTTTTTTTATTCTATTCCAGCCTTATCTTTGATTATGGCAAGGGTTAGGGTATGTAATATGATGTAATAGGATATGTAATATGGAAAATAGTAAATTGCTCTTTTAGTGAAAAAAGAAAAGCCCAATGTGTTTAATGCCTTTTATTTCTATTTTACCCTTCTAAAATTGTTCTTTCAGTGCAATAGGAAACATATGTTTAATGTATTGTAGGAGTTTGTGTAAAATTAAGCCAATATTGACATATTTTGTAGTTCCCTTTTACTTTGAAAAGTTCTGAAGCGAATCGTGCATTTTTTAAACTACCGGTGTACATCCCTAGTCATATCTGGTCCATTAGTTGACTCGTTAATTCACATTAACATCAGGTGGAACAGTCTAGTCCTCATTTGCAATGAAAGAAAGTAGCCTGCTAGCTAACAGACAAACTCAACATATCATAATTCCTCTTCCCTTTTTTTAACCGTTGGGTTTCGGTAGGTTGTGAGTTCAAACCCCGGCCGAGTCATACCAAAGACTGTAAAAATGGGACCCATTCCCTCCCTGCTTGACACTCAGCATCAAGGGTGGAAATTGGGGGTTAAATCAATAAAAATGATTCCCGGGCGCGGCCACCGCTGCTGCTCACTGCTCTCCTCGTCTACCAGGGGGTGATCAAGGGTGATGGGTCAAATGCAGAGAATAATTTCGCCACACTTAGTGTGCGTGCCAATCATTGGTACTTTAACTTTAATTTTTTAATGGATGTCTGTGTTCCACTGAGTGACCTTTAAAGTTATTTGTATGTAACTCCTGATTTTAACACTACTCACAAACTTTCTCTTCTGTTTATAACAGTTCAAAGTCCTCTTGGGAGCAAAGTCCGAACAACAAGCATCATGCTGTTACTGCAGCTCAGGCTCCACTGGAGGAGAAAACTTGAGAGAGAAGAAGCAGAAGAAAAACGTCCTCTTTCGTGCCCCCCTTTCGGCCCTGTGGGAACCAGCAGGAACGCCCCTGGATTAAGTCCCCGCCTTTAAACTCAAATAAGTGGGAAACTTCAAAGGGACGTCGGGCGCCGTAGCTCCGCCCCCCCCGGCGGCTTCACAAAGGTTTTGCCTACGTTCGGGAATTCCGCCTCCACTTCCTTTTATAGCGCCACTCGTGCGCTGGCACGGCGCCAAGGCCACGCCCACCGCGGCTACTTTCCCAACACAAAGGACTCCGTGAAACTCGCTAGCTCCGCCCCCTCGCCAAATAAGGACAGGCGGCCCATGTAGGGCAAACAATCGGCGCCAGATTGCTCTTTCTCTTCCTCATCCAGTTTATATGATCGGAGCGGCTCGGCGAGGCAGGTCGGAAGCGGTGCGAACATGGCCGAGCGAGTCCAGCAGCCTCCAGCCAAGCGGCTCTGCTGCCGGCCCGGCTACAACCTGGCGTGCAGACAGGGGCAACGGGCTGGAGGAGTCCTGTGTGGCGGCGGCTCGGGCTCCGGCTCCGGCTCCGCTCCGGGAGGGTCGGGGCAAAGCGGCAAGGCGCACAACCCGGAGTCGCTGCTCGACATCGCGGCGCGCAGGGTAGCCGAGAAGTGGCCCTTCCAGCGGGTGGAGGAGCGCTTTGAAAGGATCCCGGAGCCCGTCCAGCGCCGGATCGTATACTGGTCGTTTCCGAGGAGCGAGAAGGAGATCTGTATGTACTCGTCTTTCAACGCCGGGGCCGAGGAGAGTGGAACTAGCGGGGACAATAACGACGAGACCCAGCTGCCCTTCCTGCGAGGTGTCACTCTGCTGGAGGGCGGCTGGGTGGACAACGTACTGCAAGTCGGTGAGTGCACGCTAAAACAGGAAAGACAACGCATTGTGTGCTGGCTTTCTCTCTCTCTCTCTCTCTCTCTCTCTACTGTCAACAATGCAGGGTATTTCCACACGCCAGTCAGTAATTGTAGCCCACTTCTTCTTTTTCTTCTTGCCCACTGAGCTGCGCGCATTGAATTGCCCCGAAGCCGTCCCAAATGGAAGCTTATAGCACTTTGTTCCTATTTTTGTGTCTTTCCAGCCCTCTGTTGCCAACCCCCCCCCACCCCCATTTACCACTACCACCGAGCCACAGACAAAAGCCCCCCTATATCTTTTCACCGCTGGCTAAATAGACGATATTTAGAAAGAAGGGTGGGAGGGCTGGGCGATTTAAAGCCACAGTGCCTCTATTTGGGTTGCCAAACAAATTTTTTTTCCCCCTTCTCTGTGTGGGTGTGTGTTGTATGCCAGCATCCAGTCAACGCCAGGACATATGCGCCTGCTCCATGCAAATTATTCACCTACTTTTATTATGAGGGAGGAGAAATGTGGGCTAGGCACCCAGCAACCCCCCACTTTTGTGTATAATATTCCACCAGTGCATTCGACTTTAGCTGTCAATCCCACTCCACACCCTTGGAAGCGGTTCAGGATTCTAATCCCATTACCCTGCCTAGTTCATCTGAATCTTAACGCATCCTGCAAACAAGATTTTATGCATGATCCTCCTCCAGCTCCCTCCCACCCCCACTCTCACTTCTTGGCTTCCAATGCCTCCAAAGAATCTGCGTGCAGAGATGGCTGGAGCTCTTGTGGGCTTGGAGAATGTGCAGTGCACAATAGTAGCCATGGAGCAAGGCAGACAGGCGGGCAGCGTTCCCCTCCTCTTCGCCTACTCCTCGCCACTTGAGCTTGGCCTGTTTACCAGATTCCCCAGCATTAGGCACATTTGGGGGGTGGAATGGAAAAGGGCAAGTTTCCTTAATGTACCATGGGGGGAAATTCACGCTAAATTAATCACTGAATTATTATTATTCCATTGCGTACTAGAGGCCTGGTACATAGAAAAAAGCCTAATGCACCGTAACCGGACGATAAATTGGCCGTAGCTTGTTGACAAATAGCAGCCGAGAGACGCAATCCAACAAACGTAAACACAGTGCTAACTGTTAGCTATCATGTGAACCCACTCGTGACCAAAGTTGTAATCCTTTATCATTAAGAATTGTCTATTAAGAAGCAAGTCTGACGAACTACAGCGCAGTGTTCAGCTGCAGCCAGCGGAGGCACTGTTGATCAAAATACAGCAGTGCCTCAAAATATAAGCCTAAATGGTTCTGTGACGGTACTCTTAACTCAAAAAATTTGTATCACAAATCAATATCTGTCATTGAAATTAATCAACCCCCCAGGAACAGTTTTATAGGGTAGCATACCTTTTGAAAAAGAAAAACTAACTTTTGGATAAGAAATATTGCATCAATACATAGGCCTACAGCAGCACTTACCACTAACAACTGTAATATTGTAATAATAATGTAGAGTATTGTCCCTTAGAGATATATGGCATGAAAACAATAGGCCTACAACAGCATGTACCACTAACATCTATAGTATTGTAATAATAATGTAGAGTATTGTACCTTGGAGAAATATTTAATGAAAACAATAGCCCGACAACAGCATGTACCACTAACAACTATAGTATAGTATTGTAATAATGAAGAGTATTGTACCTTGGAGAAATATTGCATGAAAACAATAGGCCTACAACAGCACGTACCACTAACAACTATAGTATTGTAATACTAATGTAGAGTATTGTACCTTGGAGAAATATGGCATGAAAACAATAGGCCTACAACAGCATGTACCACTAACAACTATAGTATAGTATTTTAATAATATAGAGTATTGTACCTTGGAGAAATATTGCATGAAAACAATAAGCCTACAACAGCATGTACCACTAACAACTAGAGTATTGTAATAATAATGTAGAGTATTGTACCTTGGAGAAATATGGCATGAAAACAATAGGCCTACGACAGCATGTACCACTAAAATCTATAGTATTGTAATAATAATGTAGAGTTTTGTACCTTGGAGAAATATTGCATGAAAACAATAGGCCTACAACAGCATGTACCACTAACAACTATAGTATAGTATTGTAATAATAATGTAGAGTTTTGTACCTTGGAGAAATATTGCATGAAAACTATAGGCCTACAACAGCATGTACCACTAACAACTATAGTATAGTATTGCAATAATAATGTAAAGTATTGTAACTTGGAGAAATATTGCATGAAAACAATAGGCCTACAAAAGCATGTATCACTAACAACTATAGTATAGTATTGTAATAATAATGTAGAGTTTTGAAACTTGGAGAAATATTACATGAAAACAATAGGTCTAAAACAACATGTTTGACTAACAACTATAATATAGTATTGTAATAATAATGTAAAGTATTGGACTTTGGAGAAATATTGTATGAAAACAATAGGCCTACCACAGCATGTACCACTAACAACTATAGTAATGTAATAATAATGTACAGCATTGTACCTTGGAGAAATATTGCATCAAAACAATAGGCCTACAACAGCATGTACCACTAAAAACTATAGTATTGTATTAATGATGTAAAGTATTGTACCTTGGAGACATATTGCATGAAAACAATAGGCCTACCACAGCATGTACTACTAACAACTATAGTAATGTAATAATAATGTACAGCATTGTACCTTGGAGAAATATTGCATGAAAACAATAAGTCTAAAACAGCATAGTAACATAGTAACTATAGTTGTTAGTAGTAATGTAAAGTATTGTACCTTGAAGAAATATTGCATGAAAACAGTAGGCCTACAACAGCATGTAAAACTATCAACTATAGTATAGTATTGTAATAATAATGTACAGTATTGTACTTTGGAGAAATATTGCATGAAAACAATAGGCCTACAACAGCATATACCACTAACAACTATAGTATTGTAATAATAATGTACAGTATTGTACCTTGGAAAATCATTGCATCAAAACAATAGGTCTACAACAGCATGTTTGACTAACAACTATAGTATAGTATTGTAATATTAATGTACAGTATTGTACTTAAGAGAAATATTGCATGAAAACAATAGGCCTACAACAGCATGTACCACTAACAACTATATACTAGTATTGTAATAATAATGTAGAGTATTGTACCTTGGAGAAATATTGCATGAGAACAATAGGCCTACTAACAACTACACTCAATTCATGAAGAATGGTAATAATAATGTACAGTATTGTACCTTGGAGAGTGGACATGTATGTTACATCCTTCCAGCTGCTTCTCTGTCAAGTTGAGCTGCTTCTTCGTCAAACACACCATTAGCATCTTCCCTATATTTTCATGGATTAATGTCCACTGTTTGGATATTATTTGAACATCCTTGACTGGCTATATTGATTTATTCTGCTTCAGTATGGTGCAGACCAGCATGTTTTTCATGATTCATTTTGTTTATTTCAAAGAATATCATCCATTTCATAACAAAGTTATGTCGCTCTCTAGCTGTAAGCTAATTTTGGCGAGTAAGACCAGATATGTTTAGGTGGAGTTCAGTGTGACATTTGCTATGCCAACTAATGGCAGGGATGTTTGTAGCTGAAATTGTTGCCTGTGAAATTGTTGCCTGTAACTTAAAAGCACAACAATTAGCCGAGCGATGGCTTTTTTCCTCAAAACTCTTGAGTTGAGGTACCACTGCAGCTGTCTACTGAAGAAAAACACAATGTCAGCTGGCTATTGAGGCACATTAACAAGTATTAATCCACTTAATATGACATCGCTCATAAACCACAATCAAGAACATTCAGAGCGAGATTGGTGTTCTGAACTCCTGTTTCCATGCCAATACTGTATTGGAGGAGCTGTACCTGTAAAATGAAGGAAACATTTCCTATAATAATAATCGTGACCAACATTGTCACGATTTTGGTCAAAAATTGCTGACATTACACAAACGCTAATCCTTTAATATATTGATTTTATTCGATTGATTAGTCATCCTCCATATTTTGTTACAGCAAATTCAGTGGCTTAGCACGATAACAGACATTTCACTTTTTACACGTGTTATGTGAATGACTGAAAACAGATTAAGCACGCAAAATATGATATTTTGATTCCAAACTGTACTGTTGATTATTTGCTTGGATGTACAGCGGATCCGTGGTATGTCTTAATTGTGTCACACGACTGTATTTATTTGTGGTATCACACTCCTTTGCTCATGAACCACCGCACACAAAAGGCGGGTGAAACCTTGTCAAAACATGCACCCATGTTGTGTTGCCTCTGCCAATATTTTTCAGACACGGCGCTGTTATTTAATCCCAAATTTGACACCCATCGGTCCGAATGAGTGCAAGTTTCTCACACAGCTCTGAATGTGCTATACAATTCCACCGACCGTAACTTTAAGGTTCTTGGAAGAATTATCACAAAAATTTGCACAAATATTTAGTGGCCTGAGAAAAAAAGTCTGCAAGATTGAAAATGTCTTAGAAACAAATTGTCTTTAAGTCTTTGACCATTTTTCTAATAGTGAGAACATTTTCAGGGTGTGACCATTTTTCTAATAGTGAGAACATTTTCAGGGTGTGACCATTTTTCTAATAGTGAGAATATTTTCAGGATACCCAAGGCTAAGGTTGTGCGATATAGACAATTTAAATATGAACTTAGCCAACAATACAGCTTTTAATACTATTGTTATATCATGATAATGCATGTTGATTGATTGATTGAGAGTTTTATTAGTAGATTGCAAAGTGCAATACATATTTCGTACAATTGACCACTAAATGGTAACACCCGAATAACTTTTTCAATTAGTTTAAGTCGGGGTCCACGTTAATCAATTCATGGTAAATGACACATTCTAGCTGTGCCCTGCAAATTTAACAACGCCAACTGAACAACCGCGTCTTAAACGCAACATAGCATTCTTGCTAGCAAGCTAGCGATTAATGTCCCTCCACAGCAATCCAATTACCTATGTTTCTTACACGTTGTATCACTGGAGAACGAGGAATAGCTAAACATGCTACATTACACACCGTAGGAAATGCTAAAATAGAGCTCTTGGATACAAACAAAGGGAACGGATCGATACAGATATATCGACTGTAATGATACTTAGTATGTAATCAGTAGATGGTCGACATTTTTATCATCACAACATGTTTTGTTGGTTTTTGTTATTGTTTACCAACTAAGATACTAAGTCCCTGGACAATGGAGAGCTTTAAGGGCAAAAAATAGTAGGGAATACTTTAAATATTAAACTGATATTGTTACACCAGCATCCTGTGGTTTTGTCTGATTATAATTGTGATCAAAAATTGAATCATTCCAATCCATCCATCCATTTCCTACTGCTTGTCCCTTTTTGGGGTCGTGGGGGGTGCTGGAGCCTATCTCAGCTGCATTCGGGCAGAAGGCGAGGAACACCCTGGACAAATCACTACCTCATTAGAGGGCCAACACAGATAGACAGAGAACGTTCACACTCACATTCACACACTAGGGCCAATTTTTAGTGTTGCCAATCAGATCTTGAAATTTTAAAGTATCAGCATTAGTATGACCAATACTGACCCTGTAACTATTTGGTATTGGATCAATACCCAAATTTGTAATATCACCCAAAATTATGTTGAGTAATGTATTAAAGTTACAGAAAAATAACTTATTTGTACATTTTAACAAAAATATTGTTACAACAGAAATTAACGAGTAGAATAATAATATTTTTGAGAAAAATAATACAACTGGAAATTACTAAATTATTATCGCATACGTCAGCAGCGAAATTAGGAGCCTTTGTAAACCGTTTTGAAAGGTTTCCATTATCAGTTACATATCAAATAATTTACAGTGATATATTTTGTGATCGCAGGAGGCTATATCGCCCATCTATACTTATAGTACGGGGGTCAGCAACCCGCGGCTCTAGAGCCACACTCTTGAGCGACGCCCTGGTGGCTCCATGGAGCTTTTTCAAAAATGTATGGAAATGGAAAAAAAAAAATGAGGTGAAAAATATATTTAGTGTTGTAATATGGTTTCTGTTGGAGGACAAACACGACATAAAAGCTTCTTAATTATCAAAGAGCCCACTGTTGAATATGTTTGTGTTTCTGCTTCATTGATGAGAGTCTTTGGCGAGCGCCGTTTTGTCCTACTTATTTCAGCGGCCCTCGAACTCACCGTTGTGTGGACCGTGACTCAACAGTTTGTTTTACATGTACAACTTTCTCCGACTTTGCTACAGTTAGACGCATTTAATGCCACTCCTCCTTTGTTGCATTTTGTCGTCCAAACATTTTATACTGTGCGTGAGTAAACAAAGGTGAGTTTATCAAAGTCTTTCAATGTTTTGCGGCTTCAGGCAGATGACTTTTTTGTATTTTTGGTCCAATATGGCTTTTTCAACATTTCGAGTTGCCGACCCCTGTTATATACTACATTTATGTTGGCATGCCTTCTAAGCATTTTGAGCACAACCCATAGGGGACGTCAAACATGTAAAACCTGTTTTGATACGGACTCAACAGCGCCTCTGCTGGTTGCGGCCCTGTAGTTCGAAAAACGATTACAATAAAATGGTCAGCATTTTCAGCGATCAATCAACGGATCGGTCATTATGCAACTTGTCTGTGAGTGTGTTTGTTAAAAGAGGGGATTGGGTCTGCGCATGTGTTTGTGTCGTCGTCTGCACGGGCTGTCAGTCTCATCGGCTCACAACGGAGGCGAGAATGACAGGCGAGTACACAGCAGGAGGACGACGGCGTGTTATGCTGATTGCAATTTTCGCTCCGTTTTTTTTTTCTCCACAGAGGGGGTTGTGCTGGTGCTGGTAGTGGTGGTGGGAAAGAAATAAAGCCAAGGAAGAGAAAATGATAAATAAAAGATGCAATCTACTCCAGGGGACAGGCAGCCACTGGAGGATGAGAGGATGAGAGGATGAGGGGCTTAAAAGCAAGCAGGGCAGCATGGGAGGGGTGTGCGTGTGTGCGTGTGTGCGCGTGTGTGTGTGTGTGTGTGTGTGTGTGTGTGTGTGTGTGTGTGTGTGTGTGTGTGTGGAGGGAGGGGGCTGTCAGCGACATCACTCAGGCAGCACATGTATTGGCCCATCACACACACATAAAGTGGCCTGGAAAAAAGTGTTTATCCATGTGTGTGTGTGTGTGTGTGTGTGTGTGTGTGTGTGTGTGTGTGTGTGTGTGTGTGTGTGTGTGTGCTGTCAGAGGGATGGAGGATTCAGTGTTGATGATGAAAGACAGTAGCGCAATAGAAAAGATGCTGAGGTTATTGTGTGTATGTGGGAGGGAGAAATGAGAGGGGGTGAAGGGGTGCAGGCTAATATACTTGAATGGATCTGCTGTCGCCGTCCTCCTCCTCCCCGGCCATAAAACTCTCCATATTTGCTCCCCTAAGGCCAACTACCAGCCCCCAGTCTCCTGTGATTATTTATCTTTTTCTCTAAGACATTAATCACGTTTTTTTTTCTCCTTTTTTTTTGCCTTCGTCCATCTTTTACCAGACATATATCAGCAGAGTGGAGGGAATGGATAAGGAGGAGGAAAGTCTAGCGGGGGGGTCTGTGGTTTAAGGGGGAAGAGCAATAGATGGGGCGATATCAGGAAAGGTTAGAGAGGGTCGGATTGGTGGGTGGGTGGGTGAATGCAAAAGAGTGGAGAAGCATTGAAATGGTGATTGCAAGAGAAGGGGATGTGTGAAAGTAACGGATGGCGAGCAGAGAAGGGGAGCGAGTGAGATGGATGGCGTGTTCGCTCTCCCGTGCGAGCTCATCTGTTCCAATGCCAGCCTTTCAGATAAATATTCATATACAGGAGTGTTCTCCGACGGTCCACTGCTTTTCTGTTATATAGACCTGGTGGCTCCACACAGGCAGTGATGAATATGTCAGATCGTGTACCTGTTCTTTTAAGAGCTTCTCCGTGTACTACTGTCGCGACGGGAACGCCTCTTCATTTGAGACTTTGGACTGTCCCACAGGACTTTAGCGCGACTCTCGATGTCACCTTACAAGGGTGCCGAATAAGAACGGTTAGTGCTAGAAATGGACGCTGTTATGACTGAGGAACGTGACACACGTGACTTTATCCTGGCTGCTCATTACAAAACAACAAAGTTGATAATGCAGCAGTGCTAGAGATGTCCGATAATGGCTTTTTTGCCGATATCCGATATGCCGATATTGTCCAACTCCTAATTGGGACGGTGAGGCGCAGTTGGGAGAGTGGTTGTGCCCGCAACCTGAGGGTTCCTGGTTCAATCCCCACATTCTACCATCCTAGTCACGTCCGTTGTGTCCTTGAGCAAGACACTTAACCCTTACTCCTGATGGGTCCTGGTTAGCGCCTTGCATGGCAGCTCCTGCCATCAGTGTGTGAATAGGTGAATGTGGAAATAGTGTCAAAGCGCTTTGAATTCCTTAAAAAACAAAGGTACAAAAGCGCTACATAAGTATAACCCATTTTCGATTTTTCCATTCAATACCGATTCCGATATCAACTGATATCAATATATACAGTCGTGGAATTAACACATCATTATGCCTAATTTTGTTGTGATGCCCCGCTGGATGCATTAAACCAGTGGTTCTCAACCTTTTTTTAATGATGTACCCCCTGTGAACATTGTTTTAATTCAAGTACGCCCAAATCAGAGCAAAGCATTTTTGGTTGAAAAAAAAAGAGATAAAGAAGTTAAATACAGCACTATGTCATCTGTTTCTGATTTATTAAATTGTATAACAGTGCAAAATATTGCTAATTCGTAGTGGTCTTTCTTGAACTATTTGGAAAAAAAATTATAAAAATAGCTAAAAACTTGTTGAAAAGTAAACAAGTGATTCAATTATAAATATTTCTACACATAGAAGTAATCATTCACTTAAAGTGCCCTCTTTGGGGATTGTAATAGAGAACAATTTGGATTCATGAACTTAATTCTAAATATTTCTTCACAAAAAAAGAAATGTTTAACATCAATATTTATGGAACATGTCCACAACAAATCTAGCTGTCAACACTGAATATTGCATTGTTCCATTTCTTTTCACAGTTTATGAACTTACATTCATATTTTGTTGAAGTATTATTCAATCAATATATTTATAAAGGATATTTGAACTGTTGCTATTTTTAGAATATTTTTGAAAAATCTCACGTACCCCTTGGCATACCTTCAAGTACCCCCAGGGATACGCGTACCCCCATTTGAGAACCACTGCATTAAACAATGTAACAAGGTTTTCCAAAAAATGCCAACATGGCACGGCCATATCTATTATTGAAATCACAAAGTGCATTATTTTTGTTTAACGTGCCTCAAAACAGGTCTTTACAGTGGTAGAGGGGTTAGTGCGTCTGCCTCACAATACGAAGGTCCTGAGTAGTCAGGGTTCAATCCCGGGCTCGGTATCTTTCTGTGTGGAGTTTGCATGTTTTTCCCGTGACTGAGTGGGTTCCCTCCGGGTACTCCGGCTTCCTCCCACCTCCAAAGACATGCACCTGGGGATAGGTTGATTGGCAACACTAAATTGGCCCTAGTGTGTGAATGTGAGTGTGGATGTTGTCTGTGTATCCATGTTGGCCCTGCGATGAGGCGGCGACTTGTCCAGGGTGTACTCCGCCTTCCGCCCGATTGTAGCTGAGATAGGCACCAGCGCCCCCCGCGGCCCCAAAGGGAATAAGCGGTAGAAAATGGATGGATGGGTGCCTCTAAACAGGGGCAGCATGGTGGTAGAGGGGTTAGTGCATCTGCCTCACAATACAAAGGTCATTATAGTCCTGAGTTCAATCCCGGGCTCGGGATCTTTCTGTGTGTAGTTTGCATGTGCTCCCCGTGACTGCGTGTGTTCTCTCCGGGTACTCCGGCTTCCTCCCGAATGCAGCTGAGATAGGCTCCAGCGACCCCAAAAGGGACAAGCGGTATAAAACGGATGGATGGATGCCTCAAAACAGCAGCTTGGAATTTGGGACATGCTCTCCCTGAGAGAAGACGAGGAGGTTGGGGGGGCTAAGGCGTAGCGGGGGGTGTATATTGTAGCGTCCCGGAAGAGTTAGTGCTGAAAGGGGTTCTGTTCTGGGTATTTGTTCTGTTCTGTTTATGTTTTGTTACGGTGCGGATGTTCTCCTGAAATGTGTGTGTCATTCTTGTTTGTTGTGGGTTAGCAGTGTGGCGCATATTTGTATCAGTGTTATAAAGTTGTTTATACGGCCACCCTCCGTGTGACCTGTATGGCTGTTTACAAAGTATGAATTGCATTCACTTGTGGGAAAAGCCGTAGATATTATGTGATAGGGCCGGCACGCAAAGGCAGTGCCTTTAAGGCACGCCCCCATGTTATGAAAAAGTATTGCACTGTTATTGTTTTGCATCCCCTGTCATCCTAGTACCCCCTTAGACCCCAGAGAGGAATTGCACAGTCTAATGGCGTGTGGGACAAATAAGTTTTTAGTCAATTAGTCCTGCACTTGGGATGAAGCAGTCTAGCACTGAACAGGCTCCTCTGGCTACTGATAACGGTATGCAGAGGGTGACTGGCCTCATCCAGGATGCTCACTAGTTTGTCCACAGTCCTCTTCTCTCCCACCAGCTCCAGTTTTATTCTGATCGTAGAACCGGCCCGCCTAATCAGTTTCTCCAGTCTGGAGCTGTCCTACTTAAATGTACTGCCCCCCCAGCACACTACGATGTAGTACAGAACACTGGCAACCACAGACTGGTAGTACATCCACAAGAGTTTTTTTACAAATGTTGAAGGAGCGCAGCCTCCTCAGGAAGTACAGCCAGCTCTGTCCTTTCCTGTACAAGTGCTCCGTGTTAACAGTCCAATCCAGCTTATTGTCCACCAACACCCCGAGGTACTTGAATGAGTCCACGGTCTGTCCCTCGATCACAAGAGCTGCAAGAGGTTCCTGTGGCACCAGACAGCAAAGTCCCTCACCACGCTACGAAACTCCTCCTCTCTGCCGTCCCTGATGCTCCCGACGATGGCTGTGTCATCCGCGTACTTCTAGATGTGACACAGCTCTGAGTTGTAGCAGAAGTCAGCGGTGTACAGGGTGAAGAGAAGAGGGGCCAACACCGTTCCCTGCAGTGCTCCGGTGCTGCTGATCACCTTGTCAGACGTGATGTCCTTCAGTCTGACCTACTGTGGCCTATCGGTGAGGTAGTTTGAAATCCAGGCAACCAGGCAGGGGTCCACTCGCATTCGTTCCTGCTTGTCCTGGAGAAAGCGAACAACACCAGCGGCTGAAATCCTGCCGAATGGATTAATTATTGGGGAATAAACCGCTGACCTTGGTTTTCTGCTCGTGACCCCTACTTCACAAGTAAATGGCTAGTTCTCGCAGCGCATGTAAACACTTTAAACCTAACAATTGGAAAACTGACTTCCAAGGGAAAACTAAACAGCAGGGGACCAAGAACGTTTGGAAATTCCCATCAAGTCATTGATTTGTTGTTGATTATTTTCATTGTGCACGTGTGCGTATGTTGTTGTCTGCTGTGTCACAGTGTGATGGTATCTCTTCCTATTTGATGTCGAGTTAATTTTAGTGCGTTGCCGCTTTTTGCTATCACTAGTAAAAATATATTTCCTGCATTGAACTTGCTGCACTTGTTGACGTAAATAAAACCACATCCAAAGTAGCATGCCGCGTTACATCAAGCTATCGCTAACTGCGTTGTGACGGACCTAAAAGTAATTCAATTATTCGTTAGTAGTATAGTAACGCTGTTGCTAACGCCGTGTGGAAGCTCTCTTTCAGTGGGTCCTCCTGAGTACTAAGCATTTACAGGCAAGCCCGTTTCATTGTTATGAGACAGTGTTTATTCTTCCAACAAGTCTCTTTCGTGCCTTTCAACAGTCGTCTTTTTGTCTTTTCGTCATGCTCATGCTCTCTCCAGCTCCAACAACGTCTCTCCTTCCAGTTGCTGCTTATACAGAGCGACAGGTGATTAGATAACAAGGCCCAGGTGGGACGTCTATGCACCCGTCGCTGACTTCGAGGCCGGTCCTGGCACACCCTGCCTCGCTGCAGGCCCGCAGGCCACTTCCCCCTCCACACGCCGTTATTACGAACACTGGGTACCACTGTAGGAGTAAAACCAACAATAAAATGTACATGAGAAAGTGAGTTTCTATTGTCCCATTTACAACTGTTACTCTTAAAAGTTAAAAAGTTGTATGTGTTATATATTTTTTTACATGACGGTTAAGTTATTTTTACATCGTATGAAAGAGCGTCAGAAGGAGAACCAAAGGCCCCTACGTGCTAATCTTCCGTCTCTTTTAACTTTCTATGCGTTCTTTTTACACTTTCATTGTCAGATGGGGAAATAATTATTTTAATCGACACAAGACTGTTTTTAAATGAAAACTGATAAAACGCTGTTGTTTTTGTAACTAGTTTGCAGAACAGGTGCTGTGGGATTTTATCACTTGTATTTTTTATTTGTGTCAATATTCGATATAAACAGGAGTGCAAAGTCGACCTGGCAGTTGTCCACCTCGGAGGTAGTGAGTGTCCAGTAGGAATGCAACATACGACTATTTGAACAGCCGCTTTCTCAGATATATTTTTCCCATTAAACAACGAGTCAAACGATTATGGCTTAAGATTTGCTGTAGATAGATGGATCTTTACTGTCATTGCACGAGTACAATGAAAAAACGTTTTGAGTTTGATGTTGCGTCCCCAACTTTCTAAAACCTATTGCATTGGAACCTTGATTTCTGAACGACCTTTTTGGTTTACGAACCTTTACATCCCGCCAATATGTCTCTGTGTACGAACGCTTATTCAGTCATTCATTTTGCATGCTGCCATCAGGGGCTGTCATAATAATGATATCTCTTCCTATACACACGGGCATGGACATTTTGAAGAGGCTGAGCCCCCTACGTCACTTCCTGTTTAAATTCTGTACACACTGGTGCGGCCATTTCAAAGAGCTTTGACGTAGGGCTGGGCGATATACTCAATATATCGCGGGTTTGTCTCTGTTCGATTACTCTATCGTGATATTCGAGTATATGTTCTCACGCAGTTGCTTTTAGCTGTGGGCATTACATTACAGGCTTTTTCCCCTTTTTTCTTGTCTCTCCTCACAGAGACTTAAAACAAGCGCACCTTCTTACATACGTCACATACTGTCGCGTCATTCGCCCTTATGAGCAGAGAGGTGGCAGCATGGGTAACATTAGCTGTGATGCTAGCGTAGTGATGCGAGTGGTAATACGAGAGAAAGAAGGTGCCAATCTGGTAACAAATGAAGGAATCATTAATTCCTAAGAAAAACAGCATGGAGTCCAGCTTCTGGCAGTGGTTTGGCTTCAAGCGGGAAGATGTTGAACAAGTAGCACCTACTGCTAATGTGTAGCATCATTTGAAAAGTCACCTGCTACAGAATGAAGAGTGCGTGAAACTCTGCATGTCAACATCTCCGTTCGGGGCCATACCCACAAAATTCCGAAGCAACCATTTCCAGATCAATGCCATATGAAAAAGATTTTTTTAACAACAGAAGGAGATAATGTCCTTAGTAACCTACCACATAGCGAAGGACATACACTATTTGATTTCCTATCATGCAGCTCATTTTTATTTGACAGTTCTTGAAATATCTTGTGTGACATCATGCACAAAAGTGCTCTTTATTTGTTCTAAACTTTTGTAATTGCGTTTTGTACAAAAAATTCACTTTAATTTCGTGTTATTTTGATATGTCATCTTAGGGACATTATGCACAAAAGTGCACTTATAGCTTGTTTTAAAATGTCTCTGACAATCTTGCACTTTTTGTTTTGGAAATAACATGAATGTTTGTGCCACGGCTTAATAACTGTTTAATAAATACAGTTTTGGTAAATTGACTTAATTGTGGTTTCCCTCTGCATGAAAGTTTAAAGTGAGCATATATTAATGTGGTTTGAAGAAGAACATTTTTAATGTAGAGTACATAGAATCATCATACTGCTGTGATTGTATGCATCATGTGTTCATTCAAGGCTAAGGCAAATTATCGAGATATTTATCGTGTATCGTCATATGGCAAAAAAAATATTGAGATATTAAAAAAAGGCCATATCGCCCAGCCCTACATTATATCAGACACTGCAGCTGATTCAATAGCACATTGAATTATTATTTCACGGGATGCGGTGTCGCTGTGTGAGTGTTGTACACGGTTACAGCCATATCACCATCTTGTCAATCAGATGTTATTGGAAACTCCCATGTCTTCTTCTTCCAGTTATTGTAGCTTCTGTTCCCCTTCCTCCGGTGTAATTTTAACCTCAGCGGCTCGAAAAGCAGGCTGGCATTATGAAGCCCCGTCCTCTAATTATAGAAGTCTAATCCTATGGCTCTAGCAAGTCATGACAAAGCATGTTTCCACTTCATTACCCTCCTTCCTGTTTTTAGTCCTCTAGTCTGGGTCAAGTTCATCCCCTCTTCTGCCATTCATCTACTGTCCTCCTCCTCCTTCCCTCTTTGACCTCTTGTGCCTTGTATTTCTTACGCTCCACCCCCACTGTCTGTCTCCAGGGCAAAACCCCCATCCCTCGCACACACACACACACACACACACACACACACACACACACACACACACACACACTCCACCTCCTCCTTACTATCCTGTTACTGTAATATCCCCAAGGAGCGACAGACATAGTGATGCCTGGCATATGTCGCTCTCTGCAATGTCATTAGGCCGCACCCTCCACCCTTGTTAGGCTAATTCCCCTCACGGAAATACATGTCATTTTATCAAGCAGCTGCCCCAAATCTGAGTGACTAGGCGGACACGATTTGTTAAAAATCCGACGTAAATTGCGTAGCCTGAGGTGGCGCCCCTGGACCGTACAGCCCACGGTTGCTGGCCTTGAAAATACCACTGAATGTCCATCGCGGTCATGCTTCTTTAAGTGTGAATGTCAATCCTTTTCTAGTCCACCTATTTCTGCCAGGAAACTGTGTGTGTGCGTGCGGGCTCCTGTGTCCGTCTTGCTCGTAACTCAGGTTAATTTGTTCATGCTCTGAAGAATCTTGATAAGGGTTCTGCATCATCTATTCCATCTATTTTTTCCCCCAAATCTTTAACATGATGTCAGTGAAAGGCTGGTGGTTCCCCGTGTTTTTTTCCTAAGTTGCTAATTTTTGGCATTTTAACCACAAAGTAAATTTGCCCATGTATTTAACCGAGGGATTCTTAAATAGTAAACGTTTGGAACACCTGGTCCTGTCCTAGAAAAATCTGTTTACTAGGAGTGTAACGGTACGTGTATTTGTAATGAACCGTTTCGGTACAGGGGTTTCGGTTCGGTTCGGAGGTGTACCGAACGAGTTTCCACACGGACATATTAAGTAGCGTAGAGCACTTTGTGTAAACGATGCACACCGAGGCACAACACACATGCTAGCAACGACCAGGCTACGATAGACTGACCATACATCCTCTTTTCACCGGACATGTCCTCTTTTGCGCAGCTGTCCGGGTGGAGTTTCTTAGATGCCTCAAATGTCCGGCATTTTAAGTTAGGGTTGCATATATTTTCAATGTACGTTCAGGATTAAGAAGGTTTTAAAAAGAAAACAAATTGTGCACGCAGCAGCATTCGTGGGGGAGGGGCAGAGACAGAGAGAATGAGAGAGTTATGATAAACGCGCATGCGTCGCCAGGCTTTGCTTTTTATCCATAGATATATCAGATTTTATTTCTTACTATCTATAGCAGGGGTGTCAAAACTGTTCCCCGGAGGCCGTTTGCGGCCCAACGCTAATGTTTTAAAGGCCCACGGCACATTCTAAAAATACTATCAAAATAAACAAAAACATAACAAAAGTGAAGTAAAAAAGCTTAAAGGCTAAATGTAATTTAGAAAAAGTTGCAATGTTGACTAATAACAAAGCTGTTTTTTTTTCCTTTCAAACTGTCATTGCTCAAAAACATAATATTGAATCAAAATCAATGTTATTATAAATTATTGACCTATCCATGGTTCCCACTACTTGACATAAAATATTCCACTGAGAAAAATATTTTTGGTGAAAGATTTTGCAAATTTGGTAAATAAATAACCCAAAAAATATATATTTTGTTTTTTTCTTACTGTACCGAAAATGAACCGAACCGTGACCTCTAAACCGAGGTACGTACCGAACCGAAATTTTTGTGTACCGTTACACCCCTACTCTTTACTACTCATTATTTGAGTTGATTTCAAAAATGCATGCATACAACATGATACATCACAATTTCCAAGTTCTCTTTTCAACATGTTCAAAAAGGAGTAGGAAGAAGCAGAGCTTATTTAATCCTACTCCTTTTTTTTTTTTTTTTTTTTTTACATAACAGTTGCTAAAACTTTTGTTCACTTCCTGTTCCCAATTTATTCACAATAAAATAAATAAATGAATTAATAATGCTCGATGAAGTAAGTTACATTTCATATGGTGAGATGAGTAAAATCATTTTGAAAATGAATAGGTGGATGAAATAAATTCAGAATGTTTTCATGGTTCTTCTTCTTTGTACTTTGTAAACACTTTAATTTGTGGTAATACTGTCTAATTTGATTAAATTGGATTTCTACAAGAGGTCCCAGTTGTGTTTTAGAGTCCGGTCCTCCCAGTTAGTTATTTTGAAGAGAAATGTCTTTGACAAAATTAATGCAAAAATGAAAAAAATGTTTCGTGTATTCAAACACTTAATACTCAAGTCTCAGTAGAATTTAGGCATCGTCTAACTGTTGGGCAGGAGAATTTTTCGGCCCTGTCTACATTAAGCCGGATAACTCCTTCAACTAATAACTATTTAGCCTAAATCTCGTGTCAGCCACACTAAACGGGTAAGTGTGCCGTGTATTTCTTGAATCTCCGGCACTTAGCTCTGTATAGACCGAGCTATACTGATCGGATATAGGGCTGGGCGATATGGCCTTTTTTTAATATCTCGTATTTTTAGGCCATATCATGACGCACGATATATAATATATCGATATTTTGCCTTAGCCTTGAATTAACACTTGATACATATAATCAGGGGCAGCACGGTGTAACGGGGGTTAGAGCATCTGCCTCACAATACAAATGTCCTGAGCAGTCCTGAGTTCAATCCCGGGCTCGTGATCTTGATGTGTGGAGTTTGCATGTCCTCCCCGTGACTGTGTGGGTTCCCTCCAGGTACTCCGGCTTCCTCCCATTTCCAAAGACATGCACCTGGGGATAGGTTGATTGGCAACACTAAATTGGCCCTAGTGTGTGAATGTTGTCTGTCTATCTGTGTTGGCCCTGCGATGAGGTGGCGACTTGTCCAGGGTGTACCCTGCCTTCCGCCGGAATGTAGCTGAGATAGGCTCCAGCACCCCTGCGACCCCGAAGGTAATAAGCGGTAGAAAATGAATGGATGGACATAAAATCACAGCAGTATGATGATTCTATGTGTCTACATTAAAACATTCTTGTTCATACTGCATTAATATATGCTCATTTTAAACTTTCATGCAGAGAAGGAAATCACAACTAAGTCATTGGACCAAGACTGTATTTATTAAACAGTTATTAAGTAGTAGCACACACATTCATGCCATTTCCAAAACAGAAAGTGCAAGATTTTCAGAGATATTCTAAAACAAGCTATTAGTGCACTTTTGTGCATGATGTCCCTAAAATGACATATCAGAACAACACTAAATTAAAGTGCACTTTTTGTACAGAAGGTCACTACAATAGTTTAAAACAAATAAAGTGCACTTGTGCATGATGTCACACAAGATTTTTCAATAACTGTCAAATAAAAATGTGCTGCATAATAGGAAATCAAATAGTGTATGTCCTTCGCTGTGTTGTAGGTTCTTGCGGACGTTATCTCCTTCTGTTGTTGACAATTTACTTCATACGGTGTCAATGTGAAAATGGTTGCCTCGGCATTTTGTTGGTGTGGCACCGAATGGAGATGTTGACATGTGAAGTAAGCACTCTTCATTCTCTAGCAGGTGACTTTTCAAATTATGCTACATTTGTCAAGTGTGGGGTTGCCCCACAATTGACAATTCACGTTTGTTTGTTCGACATATTCCCACTTGAAGCCAAACCACCGCCAGAAGAAGGATCCCCTGCTGTTTTTCTTGGGAATTAATTTGTTCCTTCATTTTTGTTACAAGAGTCGCACCTTTTCTCTCGTATTACCACTCGCACGACTCCGCTAGCATCACACCTAACGTTACCCATGCTGCTACCTTTTCTGCCCCGCAAGGGCGTATACGTATGTGACGTATGACGTGACATTATGTGACGTATGTAAGAAGGTGCGCTTGCTGTCTGTGAGAAGGAGAGACATGAAAAAGTGGGACGAGCCTGGAGTGTAATGCCCACAGCTAAAAGCAACTATGTGAGAACGTATACTCGAAAATCACAATGTAGTCATTTTCAATATCGCACAGAGACAAACCGGCGATATATTGATATATATCGCCCAGTCCTAGTGTGTATATGTATGTGTATAAATGTGTTTATATATACCTATGTGAATGTGTGTATGTATGTGGTGTAGGTGCACTCACATTCATACACTTGTGCCAATTGAGTGTTGCCAATCAGCCCATCCCCATTATGATTGGTCAGCAGAGAGGCATCACTGTGGCAGTATGTTTAGTATTTTGGTTTTAGTTGCAAGTCCAGGCTGGACACTTCAAGCATTTTGTCCACAAAGGTGCAGAATTTATGATGAGAAGTGTAAATCTTGCATGAGCATGTCGCCAGCCAGACGCCAGCAGGTTGGTGAGCGGCGTTCTAGGTGAGCTGAGTGCTCCGCCGTTCTGTTTGTGTGTGTGTGTGTGAGCTGTTTTCGTTTCATGTGGGTGGATCTGGTTTTATTATCTCGGGGTTTCTCCCCGCCCACCCCCCTCTTTTCTTCCCTTTTCCTTCTTCATAATGCCCGTCAAAAATGAGCCAACACGTGCTCCGCTGAGAGTGCCAAGTGACAGCTTAACAAGATGCTGACACAATATGATTCAGAACTTTTGGGAAGCGTGCCCCGACACCCAAAAGTATTTAATGTTTTCTAAATGAAGCGCTGCAAGGTCATTTCATCTTTGTGAGTCACGCACGTGTAGGGAAAATAGCCCCCTCACGGCCTCAAAGGTGAGACGAAATCCCGTGGATCCGCCATGCCTGAGGTCTACCCCCGGCCATGTGACTAACTTGTATCGTCATGGAAACATGGCTGAGCCTGGAGCTAGTGTAAACATCTGGCTGTCCAAGAGGGAGAGAGCGAGCGAGGGCCAACAACTGCATTCATGTGAAAGACGGTCTTTAGGGAAAGAACTCTTGCTCTTTCGCTGTGGAGCGGACATTCCGAGAAGCGGATTCCACAGCTTTGTCGCGCAACTGATATATTTCGCTTGGTGAAGCTCTTAACATTTTTACAGTATTTAGTTCTCATGCTGTGTGGCATGTGTGGCGCCCCCTATGGGGTATTTTTTGGTAAACATGTTAGTGTACACGTAATACTAATATATAATACTCTTGCAGTTTTATGACCATTAGTAGGGATGTTCCGATCAAACTTTCTGATACCTATCATCCATGAGTGCGATTGGCTGATACCAATATAGATACTGATCACATATGTTAACTGTACACTATTTTTATTCCGAGTGCTATTGACGATTTAACAATATCAACACAATATTTAAACTACCGTATTTTTCGGACTATAAGTCAAAGTTTTTTTCATAGTTTGGCCAGGGTTGCGACTTATACTCAGGAGCGACTCGTGTGAAATTATTTACACATTACCGTAAAATATCAAATAATATTATTTGGCTCATTCACGTAAGAGACTAGACGTATAAGATTTCATGGGATTTAGCGATTAGGAGTAACAGATTGATTGGTAAACGTACAGCATGTTTTATATGTTATTTGAATGACTCTTACCATAATATGTTACGTTAACATACCAGGCACCTTCTCAGTCGGTTATTTATGCGTCATATAACGTACACTTATTCAGCCTGTTGTTCACTATTCTTTTTTTATTTTAAATTGTCTTTCAAACGCCCGATTGTAGCTGAGATAGGTGCCAGCGCCCCCCGTGACCCCAAAAGGGAATAAGCGGTAGGAAATGGATGGATGGATGGATGTCTATTCTTGGTGTTGGGTTTTATCAAATACATTTCCCCAAAAATGCGACTTATACTCCAGTGCGACTTATATATGTTTTTTTTTTTCCTTCTTTATTATGCATTTTCGGCAGGTGCGACTTATACTCCCGAGCGACTTATACTTCAAAAGATACAGCAGTTACTTCCATCCATCCATTTTACTACCGTTTGTCCCTCTCTGGGTCACGGGGGGGTGTTGGAGCCTATCTCAGCTGCATTCGGGCGGATTAATTGAGACTTTTATCAGTAGATTGCACAGTACAGTACATATTCTGTAAAATTGACCGCTAAATGATAACACATGAATACGTTTTTCAACTTGTTTAAGTAGGGGTCCACGTTAATCAATTCATGGTAATTCAAGGGTGTACCCCTGGACAAGTCGCCACCTCATCACAGGGCCAACACGGATAAACAGACAACATTCACACTCTAAGGCCAATTTTAGTTACTTATTGACTTTTATTAGCTAGATAGATAGATAGTACTTTATTGATTCCTTCAGGTGAGTTCCTTCAGGAAAATTAAAAACACTAAAGTGCACTTTTTGTACAGAACGCCACTACAATAGTTGTTGATTACATAGAATAGCAAATGAGAATCAAAGTACACAATAATTTAACCAAGGAAAAAAACTAGAATCAATACTGCTCATTGTAATCCTTTGGTTTTCGCCCCCATAGTCCTCCCGTGTCCAGGGAATTATTCCCTAATTTTGTGAATATATACAAGAACTACCCAAAAAATGATCCAATCACTCAAGTACAGATCATATACTGATACTACCCTTGGTATTGATTGATTTGTTTTGCTTTTATGTGACATGTACCGACTTTAACAATGCTGACACACCAACAGCTGTTGTATTCTCACTCTTGACTAATATTAAATTAATTGTTAATTTCCTGTTAATAACAGCCTACTTTCTGCTGCAACATGGTTCCATCTACACTTTTAAAAATGTACTAATCACCAAATCATACCCAATGTTGCACTCTGCCCTCAGTCTCCATTAGACTAAAAATAAAAGATGACAACCGAAATGAAAATATGGTGATAGTGTTTTTTTTTTCCTACCTTTTGGTGATAGTTTGTGGTATAATTTGTAGTTGTTATGACTAGGCTAAAGCTATTTTATTTATATCTCAATCTTTTTAGGCCATGTCACGATACACAATATATATCTCGATATTTTGCCTTAGCCTTGAATGAACACTTGATGCATATAATCACGCCAGTATGATGATTCTATGTGTTCACATTAAAACATTCTTGTTCATACTGCATTAATATATGCTTATTATAAACGTTCATGCAGAGAGGGAAATCACAACTAAGTCATTGGACCAAAACTGTATTTATTAAACAGTTATTAAGAAGTTGCACAAATATTCACGTCATTTCCAAAACAGAAAGTGCAAGATTGTCAGAGACATTTTAAAACAAGCTTTTAGTACACTTTTGTTCATTTCACCAAGATGACATATCAAAACAACACTAAAATAAAGTGCACTTTTTGTACGGAACGCCACTACAATAGTTTAAAACAAATAAAGTGCAAATAAAGTGCACTTTTGTGCATGATGTCAAAAAGATATTTCAAATACTGTCAAGTAAAATGAGCTGCATAATAGGTTCCTGCGGACTTTATCGTCTTCTGTTGTTTATTTTTTTCATACGGTGTTGATGTGGAAATAGTTGCTTCAGCATTTTGTGGGTGTGGCACCGAACGGAGATGTTGATATGCAGTTTCAGCACTCTTCATTCTGTAGCGGGGGACTTTTCAAATGATGCTACAAATTATCAGTCCTGCTACTTTTTGTAGCAACGCTTTTGCCGCATGCAGTGTAATGCGTGCAGCTAAAAGCAACTGTGTGAGAACGTATACTCGAATATCACAATATAGTCATTTTCTATATCGCACAGAGACAAACCACCGATATATTGAGTATGTTGATAGATATATTGAGTAGGGCTGAGCGATATAACCTTTTTTTAATATCTCGATATTTTGAGGCCTTATCGTGATACTCGATATATATCTCGATATTTTGCCTGGACTTAAATTAACACTTGATACATATAATCACAGCAGTATGATGATTTTTTGTGTCTACATTAATTCATACTGCATTAATATATGCTACTTTTAAACTTTCATGCAGCGAAGGAAATCGCAACTAAGTCAATTGACCAAATCTGTATTTATTAAACAGTTATTAAGCAGTGGCACAAATGTTCATGTACCTTCCAAAACAGAAATTGCAAGATTGTCAGAGACATTTTAAGTGTCAAATAAAAATGAGCTGCATCATAGGAAATAAAATAGTGTTCGTCCTTCGCTATGTGGTAGGTCACTTGGGACGTTATTAAATTATATTTTTTTTATACGATGTTGATGTGGAAATGTTTGCATCTGCATTTTAATGGTGTGGGCGTATAGCACCAAACGCAGATGTTGATGTGCGAAGTAAGTACTCTTCATTCTCCAGCAGGTGACTTTTCAAATGATGCTAGATATTAGCAGTATTGTTACTTTTTATAGCAACGCTTGTGCCGCATGCTTGACTTATTACGGTTGTCTGTTCGACATATTCCCACTTGAAGCCAAACCACTGCCAGACGATGGACCCCCTGCTGTTTTTCTTGGGAATTACTTTTTTCTTCATTCAACCTTCTTTCTCTCGTATTACCGCTCGCACGGCTCTGCTAGTATAACAGCTAACGTTACCCATGCTGCTACCTCTCTGCTCCACGAGGGCGTATACGTATGACGACAGTATTTGACGTATGTAGTAAGTAGGTGCGCTTTCTGTCTGTGAAAAGGAGAGACAGGAAAGAGCGAGAAGAGCCTGTAGTGTAATGCCCGCAGCTTAAAGCAACTGCGTGAGAACGTATACTCAAATATCTCGATATAGTCATTTTCTATATCGCACAGAGACAAACCCGTGACATATTGTGTATATCGATATATCGCCCAGCCCTAATATCGAGTATATCGATATATGGCCCAGCCCTATAGCTTAAACAATACTTTTGCACAGTAATCTTGCAGTCCTTATAGGTGCCTGTGTTTCTAGGCAGATTCTGGCAAACAAACACTTTTTTCGTTGTTGTATGCCATCTTCAGTGTTTTGTGCAGCGAGCGATTATTCTCAATAATGTCTTCCAATCTCCTGATCATTTTGGCGACGGGCTATAAAATGTTTTTTTGCCCAGTTTTTTTTTTTTTTTTCTTGTCCCAACGAGTAATCAAAACAAAATAGCTGCCATATGCGATGAGATAAAAATGTGTCGTGGCTGGCTGGAAAACGATCAAACGCGAGGAAGGGAACGATCAAACGTATCCCTAACGGCTCCCCGTTAAATTCCCTGCACGCCAGACGGTCCCAGAGTGCACGTGTGTCATGCCCCCCCGTCCCACACTCCTAGCAAATCACCCCTATTTCCAAAAACGCTTTTCTACACCAGACCATATTCTCCTCTTTGTCACGTTTTATCAAGGGACAGTCCTTTTGCCATCAAGTCCTGATGTCTCTGCCCTATTTCCAGTCTTTTCCAGCCCACTGGTGCCAGCCTCCTCTCCTCTCCTCTCCCTTCCCTACCCCAATTGCAGCCTCAGACATGGACTGTTTCCCCCTAAATTACCAAAGCCAGCCTTGCAGCCTTGCCTCAATACCACACTCCAGATGTAGCACACTTTTAAAAAATGACCCTGCACACTAACGCATTTTCAATACCCCACATCAGTGTGTGTGTGTATGTGTGTGTGTGTGTCACCCCTGTTAAAATAAACCAGTTAAAGTAATAAAGCTCCCACGTGACTTCCCTCCCAGTCCCCCCCCCCCCCCCCCCCGCCTCCCTTTTCCAGCTCTACTTGTCTCCCGTCCCAGACTGTGGCTGCTTGGCTTGCGTCAGCGCCGCTCCTCGACTGGCTGCAAGGCTCTGTCTAGGAATCCACTCGTGTGCTGCTCTTCTTCCTCACGAGGAAGGAGGGTTAAGCGGGGCAGCAGAAAAAGGGCTACTAAATCCACTATGACAGCGCCCTATTAAAAGCCATTTTTTTCTCCCTATTTCATTTAATGACTTTTATTACCACGCCGCTCTTCGATTGGGCAATAATAACAAGAGAATGCAGCGCTCAGCATTCTCCTATCTGATGTTCACATTCTTTTTTTTTTTTCAACCCCCTTTTTAATGAATTCCTCTTTGCACCAATGGCCTGCTGAAATAAGCACAAAACAGCCTGCTTACAGCAGTGCAATGTTCAAATGTATTCATACTGTATATGTGTGAGGGCATTTACTGTACAGTACAACCTTTAAGCTTGAACATAGGAAATCATAATAGTTGTACAAATATTCAGTTTTAGGGTCAAGCTGCCAATCATCATAGGGCTGGGCGATATATCGAGTTTGTAAGGTATATCGATATATTTTTAAAGAAGATATGAATTAAGAAAATATCGTAATATCGTTCAAACGACCAAAACATCGCACATTTGTAGAGATATCCGATAATGGCTTTTTTGCCAATATTCTGATATTGTCCAACTCTTAATTATAGATTCCGATATCAGCCGATACCGATATATACAGTCGTGGAATTAACGTATTGTTATGGCTCATTTTGTTGTGATTCCCCACTGGATGCATTAAACAATTTAACAAGGTTTTCCAAAATAAATCAACTCAAGTTACGGAAAAAAAGGCCAACATAGCACTGCCATATTTATTATTGAAGTCACAAAGTGCATTATTTTATTTAACGTGCCTCAAAACAGCTGCTTGGAATTTGGGACATGCTCTCCCTGAGAGAGCATGAGGAGGTTGCGGTAGGAAGGGTTGGGGTTGAGGTGGGTAGGGGGTAGTGGGGGGTGTATATTTTAGCGTCACTGAAGAAGTAGTGCTGCAAGGGGTTCTGGGAGTTTTTCTGTTGTGTTTGTGTTGTGTTACGGTGCAGATGTTCTCCCAAAATGTGTTTGTCGTTTTTGTTTGGTGTGGTTTCACAGTGTGGCGCATATTTGTAACAGTGTTAAAGTTGTTTATACGGCCTGTATGGCTGTTGACCAAGTATGCATTGCATTCACTTGTGTGTGTGAAAAGCTGTAGATATTATGTGATTGGGCCGGCATGAAAAGGGAGTGCCTTTAAGGTTTATTGGCGCTCTGTACTTCTCCTTATGTCCGTGTACCACTCCGTATAGCGGCGTTTTTAAAAAGTAATACATTTTACTTTTTGAAACCGATAACGCTAATTTCCGATATCACATTTTAAAGCATTTAAAATGCATTATCGGACATCTCTACATATTTGTTGTGTTCCTTGTTCTCCCCCGCTGTCCCTCCATGGGCTACTAAACCCCTCCCCTCCCTCCTTCTAAGACGTGCTTGCATATATGAGAACATCCATGATTGGATGGTTGTTTACTATGATGAGTCACTATTGGTTGAGATTAGGCCAATCAGAGGCAGGATAGGGTGGGTCATGGAACCTAGAAGGGTAATCACAACAGACATTACAAATGATGAAGAGAGAGTCGGACCAGAGAAAAAGGGAATATTCAAGCAGGCGATTTATATATTAAAAAACTAGTGAAAGATGGCTAATAATCTCTTCTTTAGATTTTTTTTTTTTTTAACAATTTAGACGACATCCAGGAAACCCACTGTGTATATTTGGCCACATTTGGACAAATGCATGGGTCTGGATAAAACATTCATGTGAGTTGTTTACCATGCCTGCGAATTCATTTTTTATATGAGATACATTTTGTATTATTTGCACAGCTATGTTATTTATTTCACGTAGAAAGTATATTTTTCTATTTTATTTATGTTAAGTAATTCTATGCAATTTAAACAGTTTTTTTTTTGTGCTGTTAATACTAGGAGTGTAACGGTACACAAAAATTTTGGTTCGGTACGTACATTGGTTCAGAGGTCACAGTTCGGTTCATTTTCAGTACAGTAAGAAAACATCCATCCATCCATCCATTTTCTACCGCTTATTCCCTTTCGGGGCCGCGGGGGGCGCTGGCACCTATCTCAGCTACAATCGGGCGGAAGGCAGGGTACACCCTGGACAAGTCGCCACCTCATCGCAGGGCCAACACAGATAGACAGACAACATTCACACTCACATTCACACACTAGGGCCAATTTAGTGTTGCCAATTAACCTATCCCCAGGTGCATGTCTTTGGAAGTGGGAGGAAGCCGGAGTACTCGGAGGGAACCCACGCATTCACGGGGAGAACATGCAAACTCCACACAGAAAGATCCCGAGCCTGGATTTGAACCCAGGACTGCAGGAACTTCGTATTGTGAGGCAGACGCACTAACCCCTCTGCCACCGTGAAGCCCAGTAAGAAAACAACAAAATATAAATGTTTTGGTTATTTATTTACCAAATTTGCAAAATCTTCCACCAAAAATATTTTTGTTTGTGGAATATTCGATGTGAAATAATCGGAACCTTGGATAGGTCAATAATTCATAACATTGATTTTGATTCAATATTTAGTTTTGAGCAATGACAGTTTGAAAGAAAAACAAACAGCTTTGTTTTATTAGTCAACATTGCAGCTGTTTGTAAATTACATTTTGCCTTTAAGCTTTTTTCCTTCACTTTTGTTTATGTTTTTGTTTATTTTAATAGTATTTTTAGAATGTGCCGTGGGCCTTTAAAACATTAGCTGGGGGCCGCAAATGGCTTTCGGGGAACACTTTTGACACCCCTGCTATAGATAATAAAAAATAAAATCTGATAAATCTATGGGTAAAAAGCAGAGCCTGGCGACGCATGCACGTTTATTATAACTCTCTCGCTCTCTCTGTCTCTGCCCTTCCCTCACAAAAGCTACTGTTTTTGTTTTGTTTTGTTTGTTTGATTTGTTTTGTTTGTAACCCCTTCTTAACCCTGAACGTACATTGAAAATACACGCAACCCTAACTTAAAATGCCGGACATTTGAGGCATTTAAGAAACCCCACCCGGACAACCCTGCAAAAGAGGACATGGCCAGTGAAAAGAGGAGGTATGATCAGTCTATTGTAGCCCGGTCGCTGCTAGCATGCCGTGTGTTGTGCCTCGGTGTGCATTGTTTACACAATGTGCGGTACGCTACCTAATATGTCTGTGTGAAAACTCGTTCGGTACACCTCCGAACCGAACCGTAACCCCCGTACCGAAACAGTTCAATACAAATGCACGTACCGTTACACCCCTAGTTAATGCCCATCTTGACTAACTGGGTTAATAAAAGTGCCACTGACTGTTTACAGTACAGTTGTCATTCACTTCAATTTCAGTGAATCACGCTCAAAAATGAATATCTATATTTGTATACTTTCACCTGAAATATATCGAGATATATATCGAATATCGAATATCGAATTTAAATAAAAATATATCGGGATATACTTTTTGGTCCATATCGCCCAGCCATACATTATCAAAACACCTTTTATTGACCATCTATGTTCCAGATGTATATCCGCTTACTTCACGTAAGTTTCTGTGTACATTCTTCTTCCCCTAATAGCCATTGTTTTGGCTAAAGCTGGTTGGCTCCGTAATCGCCCAGGTTAATGATTCAAAACTTCCCAATCAGGAAGCATGAGTCAGGGGGTTGCCATTAACTTGGACCCTATGAGTCCTTTGGCAGGGAGCTGCTGCAAAGTAGACATTGCGAATCATCAACTCAGATGTTGATGTATCACTGACTTGAGTCAGCAGAAACACTGGACAACACCGGGTCCAACTGAACTGTATCACTTTAGTAAGGCACTCTATAAAATTCACTGAAGTTACCACTAAGTTGTTTCTAGTATACACTAGTTTTTTACACGTACCAATATCACTGGAGGTCTAGGAATAGCTTAACATGCCACACAACACACTGTTCGAGGATGCAAGAAGCTAGGCTAACGCTAAAACTAAACCTCTTGAATGTCAACACATTTGGGCAGGTTGATACCAATATCAACAGTTACTTTACCATGAATAGTACCAATATATGGCTGATACTACAGTGATTATTAGATTGATGTGTTCGTTACAGTATTTGTCATTGTTTACAAACTCTAGGAATAAATCCCTGATTATAGGGAGACTTGAGTGGCAAAAAGCAAGTGTGTTTAGTTTATGCTTATGTTTAGTTATTTTGCACTATTGACTGTATTTAATTGATTATGTTTCACCGCCATCCCATATTTTTGTCTGATTATAATTGTGATCAAAAATGTAATCATTCAATGATTTTGACAATTTTAAGTACAAGTATAATCATTAGTATGACCAATACTGCCCCTGTAACTACTTGGTACTGGATCGATACCCACATTTTCAAACACAGACATACTACATTTGACCAGAAGTGTGGATAGAAACATGTTACAACAGAAAGTCACCAGTTAATAACAGTAAATGAACAAGTATATTCATGATAGTTTTGACAAACCAATACGAGTGGAAATGGCTAGATGTTACCGTATAGATCAGCAGCTAAGTTAGGAGACCTTTTACCTTGTTTTGAAATGATTATATTATTATTTATGTACCTAATACTACATTGTGATATAGCAAGAGGCTGTGATACAGACTTTAGGACATAATGTCCATCCCTAGTTGTTTTTATTTTTGGAATGTACTGTCCCAAAATTCCACAAAACATTAATGTGATGCGAGCTAGGCATGGACATCACAACCATTTAACCTATGACTAAGCATGTGGTTAATTGTGTGGAATTGATTAATTAATCGTGAGGTAAAATAGAGTGCACTACTTGGCTGCAACCAGCAGAGGTGCTGTTGATGTGAGTTTTAGAAAGATTACTGCTGTGGTCAGCATCATTCTGCTCAAAATAACGCTACGTTAGGAACAGAAGTCCAGAACATTTAGAGCAGGTCTGAGCAATTATTTTGACTCGGGGGGCCACATTTAGAGACAAAAATGTGTCTGGGGTACGGTTTATCTATTTTTAGGGACACTCATACGAAACTTCGCAGTATTGTCTGATTGAATGCTAAAAACCTTATGACAGACTGCCTTAAAAAACGTAATGGAATTTTACATTTTTCTATGAACGATAAAACACTGAATATTGACAACATATGAATGTTGCACCCCCTTTCGATCGACATATTTTACAATCAAGTGAAACGCAACAAAAATGCAACAAACAGTAAAATATGAATGTGAAGGGTACAAAATAAACCCACCTACAATCTGATATCTCACTAAGCTTTAGAACTTGTGTCTGTGGAAACGCTTCCCACCCACACTGCTTGGTGCCTCGTCTGAGTTGCTGTAATTTAGATGACCATAGTAACTCATCAGATGACCATAGTAACTAATTAGATGACCACAGTAACTGGTATATCATCCATAAGTGCAGATTCCAACCATTGAAATACTTTGTATAGTTCAAGGCTTACAGTCATTAGAAAACGTAACTGCACATCATAATGGCAGCTACAGTTTCCATCTTAAAGATCTAAAAAAATTATTTGGTAATGTCTGCGTGGGCCAGATTGAAAATCTTAACGGGCTGCATGTGGCCCCCGAGCCTTAATTGGCCCAGTTCTGATTTAGAGGGATACTCTTATTGCATTTAAACATAACAATACAAGTTAAGTATTGTACATTTGTTCTCACAGTCAACCAAGCCTATTACTGATGCTGACTGCACTCAGGTCTCACCACAACAGCTTGTACTCGACTACTTACTAGATGTTATTTCAAACCCTCAAAATGTTTGTTGAATTCCGATTTGTACAGCCCAGGGCGCCACCTAAGAATACGTGCTTAGGAGAACAGAGGCTCTTTTCTGCAAACTGATCAGCATCTGTTTTCTCGCCAGAAGCCAAACTGCTCTGCCTGAGCCCAAAGGCGACAAACAATCTTTGTGTGTGTGCGTGTGTGCGTGTGTGTGCGCGTGTGTGTGTGTGTGTGTCTGTGTGTGTGTCTGTGTGTGTTTGTGTGTGTGTGTGTGTGTGTGTGTGTGTGTGTGTGTGTGTGTGTGTGTGTGTGTGTGTGTGTGTGTGTGTGTGTGTGTGTGTGTGTGTACATAATCAGTGTATGTTTTGTGTAAAGAGCGGAAAGTTACCTGCTGCTGTCCCACAATAATATGACTCCACATCCAAAAAGTGGAGGGCGTGTTAACGTTTGGCTACTCCATGCTTGGGAAGATTTTTATCTCTGGGTTAATACAAGCGTGAAGGCACTCGCCAAATGTGTTTACGGCCAATAATAAAGGTGAGGCATGTAAATGATAAGCTGGTAGATGACATTCCCGTCTGTCTTCATTCCCACGCTATTGCCTTTCCACTCCTGCACGCACACACAGGGGTGTTCTAAGGCGCTCCCTCAGCTTGGCGGTGCTGGGGCGCCACCGACTCGGCGCCTTAGAATAAACAACCTCCAGCAATGAGGGCTTACCTGCCGCTGACCCCTGTCACGCTAACGTACTCGCACACAGGAGGAGACAGAGGTGTTCACTCATCGACCTCACCCAAAAAAAAGCGGTGAGCTGGCCCAATGTTGACCTCCTCACTTGACCCCCTCAGGGATTTACTAAAGCCACAGGTCAACATGGTCAGACGGTCCCTCCAGTGGCCAATTGCTTGACTTAGAAGAGCAAGGAGCCATTATTGTTTTCCAATAAACAACAAAGCTAGACTTTTGCATACTCTGACAAACAGCCCTGCGCCTGATCGGACAGGCTCACTATCTCCCGTACCTCCTTTGGCAGGATCGACACAGTAACTCAAATAAAATCTTTAAAAAGTTGTCCGGCCAAAATGACCACCGCTGAAACCTGTAAATGCTGTAATGTGCAGTTTCTTGCACAATACCAACAAAAAAAAGGATACCAAACATTCACTCAGCAATCAATATACTGATCGCTGTGCCTCCCCCTGCCAGTTATTAATGATAACCACCTTTCATAATAAAAACACATCGATTGCAATAGTCAACATAGTCAAAGCCGACAGTCTGCTGGTTTATGCACGAGCAGAGGCAAATGTCATATTAAATGCAATCACTATTTTCGTCAGTTAGTAATGATAACCACTACTATGCACAATAGAATTAAAGCAGAGTGACTTGGCTCCGCCCAGCCCGCCCATTACTCCAAGAGGGACAAGCGGTAGAAAATCGATCGATGAACTTGCACTTAGCCACAAAGTCATACACAATGCTGCAGTCGTACAGGCAAGTCTTTTTTTTTGTCCTGTCCAGCTTCTCAGGCAAATCATATAGTTGATGTAGATGCCCATACCGGATGTTCAGATTTACTTTACAAAAGAGAAGTGTAGGATACTTCTCTTGTTGCCTTATTTGTATTTGACTTTATTAAATGTATTTACATTATCATTTGGTGCAGCCAGGCCGGAGCAGAAAAGAATAGAAAGAGGGGAAAAAAAGGAAGACAGAGGGGGAAATTGTGGGGACTAGAGGGGGATTAGATAGAGAGACAAAAACAACAACAGCGAACACAACAACAACAATAGAGCAAAATCAGCACATATGATGGTGAAAGTGATAGCAAAGAAGCAGTTAGCGAAATGAATAATAATACAGAAATGACAATGAGAATTTTTACACTACAAATGGAGCATTACAAATACCAATAGAAATAGCGCTATTCATAATGAACAATACCAATAATTTACCTCTACTATCAACAAATACAGTTGCTCAAATGCAACAATACATATACGTAATGATAACTACAGATAAAAAATGAATATGGAAAAATGGAGGGGAATAGAGAGAATCAACCTATATTAATTAACCTTGTAGATTGTTATAGTAACAATAGGTCAAAAATGAGCCAACATGCGCTCAGGCAAGTCTAAGGCATACGTGAACATACGTTTAGATTTTATTTGATCACAATTGACATGAAAATTGTAATGTGACGATTTTCGTAAAATAGTACGTGTGATGGCCATTGCCGATTAATGCATTTAACTGCTGATCACAAAAAAGGATTTTGTTTATTTATTATTTATTTTTAGTCCTTTAATAATGTATCCCCATAAACAGTGGGCAGCCGTTCCTCTTTGCTAATAATAATCACCTCTTGTATGGCAAACAAACTGCATGTGTTTGTATCTTAAGTATTTTTATAACGTAACATTATCACTGGAGGACAACACTGATTATATATCACACTAAGAAAGACAATAAGGAACTAGTTTAAAGATTTTGTATTTTAAAGATTTCAGTCATGGATAATTGGTATCGAAATCGGCAGCCTTAAACCCTGATTGGAACATCTCAATGTTAAACTCTTTGAGAAGGTAACAATTAAAACAGTATTTTAGAAGTTAGACTCCTACCCCCACCAAGGACTGTTTTCACTGCTGGACTCTAGTAAAAGGTACCGCAGCTTCCGTAGCAGAACCTCCAGGTTCTGTAACAGCTTCTTCCCTCAGGCCGTAAGACTCTTGAACGCGTCATAATAATCCCCTCAATTCCCCCCAAAAATGGATTAACTCGTTGGAGTATAAAGACAATATAACATGCATCCATAAATATGGATGCATATGCAAAAAGTGCAATCTATTTATCTGTACTGTAATCCATTTATTTATATTCATATTTTTTTTCTGCACTACCATCAGCTAATGCAGGTCTGGGCAAATTAAGGCCCGGGGGCCAGGTTCGGCCCGTCAAGCTTTTCTATCTGGCCCGCCGGACATTCCCAAATACTTTTTTTAGATCTCTAAGATGGAAACTGTAGCTGCCATTATGATGTGCAGTGATGTTTTCAAATGACCGTAAGTCTTGAACTATACAAAGTATTCCAATGGTTGAAATATGTGCTTTTGCATGAGATACTAGTTACTATGGTAATCTAATTAGTTACTATATTAATGTAATCAGTAGGGGTGTAACGGTACGTGTATTTGTATTGAACCGTTTCGGTACGGGGGTTTCGGTCCGTTCAGAGGTGTATCAAACGAGTTTGTAAGCTAAAGTCTTAACAAGCTGCTCTGCTTTCTGCCTCTGTCTGAGCACCCAGCATTGTCCCGCCCACACAACCATCTGATTGGTTACATACAAAGCCAATCAGCAGTGCATATTCAGAGCGATGTAACAGCCAATCAGCAGTGCGTATTCAGAACGCATGTTGTCAATGCTTCAGCGTCGAGCAGATATGTGTATAGCAGCGGACATCGTACTCTCCCCAAATTATAAAAAACACTTCCCAGTCACAACTACTACTAGCATCACTATAAGCCCGTTGACCTTCTAGAAACTTAAACTGCAGCTCAGCTCGCTCGCAATTCAGGCTTGAGGTGAAAGCTAATTAGCTTTTAGCATAACGTTAGCTAATTTTTGCTAAGTGTGTGTGTGTGTGTTAGGGGCAGCAAAGCCCTGTCTGTCCGTTATTTCACTTGTTTCAGGGATGAATAGTCTCTCCTATTGCTATTGTACTATTAGCCTAGCCTAGTTTTGAATGGCAGGGTCCCAGCTATCACATGTTGACAAAAATATAACATTTACATAATAAAAGTCAACTAAAGGCTTCCCAAATGCTGTAGTAAATTAAGCATGATGAGTTGACTTGAAACTGTTTAATGTTGCACTTTTTATATGTAGAAGAAAGATTTTGTCATTTTATTTAATCAAAGCAACAACTTGAGGCAGTTTAATGTGGATTAACGTGGGCAGAATTATTATAGTTTTCCCAATGTTAAAAGGATAAAGCCATTGTTTACAAATTTGGGAAATAAATAACCAAAAAATTTATATTTTGTCGTTTTCTTACTGTACCGAAAATGAACCGAACCGTGACCTCTAAACCGAGGTACGTACCGAACCGAAATTTTTGTGTACCGTTACACCCCTAGTAATTAGTTACTATGGTAATCTTAGTCACAGCAGCTCAGACCAGGCACCAAGCAGTGTGGGGGGGGAGCGTTTCCATGGAGTGTTTACAGAGTGGCAAGCCTTAAATGCAGGTGTCAGGGATAGGCACGGAAAGTGAATTTTACTACAAAGTTCTAAAGTTTAGTGATATATCAGACATATCAGATTTTTGGTGGGGTTTTTTTTACTCTTCGCGTTCATATTTCGCTGTTTGTTGCATTTTTGTTGCGTTTTCACTTGATTGTAAAATTTGTCATATATTCATATGTTGTCAATATTTAGTGTTTTATCGTTCATAGTGAATATTGTAAATCCCACATTCTTTATTTACATGTACATTCTCTGTGTCTCATTCAGTAAAAACTATTTTAATTTAATTTCGTTTTTTAAGGCAGTCTTTAGCATTCAATCAGACATTATTTTGAGGTTTTGTATTAGTGTTCTTAAAAACAGATATACCGGCTCCAGACACACTTTTCCTTGAAATTTGGGCCACGAATCAAAATAATTGCCCAGGCCTGAGCTAGTGCAACAAAATGTTGTTTTTATCTGTACTGTAAAGTTCAAATTTGAATGACAATAAAAAGGAAGTTGAAGTCTAATATGCAGCATTGTAGCTCAATAGTTTGCATAAATGCTTATTGCGAGACAGAATTCATAAGGTTGAATCATAACTAACCTATAAGCCAAGGGAAAAAAAGAACCATACGCTTGTCTATCTCCCCCACCGGAAACAAATGCATTTGACCCATTATTCTGTATTAAATATGAATATTGCATATTGGAAAGATGAAAAGTAACCAACTGATGCCTCTGGAACTCCTAATGCAGAGTAACTGCAGGCTGCGTTGACTACTTAACATGTATGTCCTCGTTTTTTCCACAAGACTGTTTGTTTTTACACACAATCCTTTTCAAACACCTAACATAGAGACACCTTGCATTTTTAGGCTCTATAAGCCGACGGTTTTCACGTTTCCAGTCCAAAAGTGTCATGTGAATGTCCAACGTGAGAGAACGAGGACTTCAAACCCTGAAACTGTCCCTGGCCAACAGACTCCAAGAGCCATGTGAGCTATGTGGAGAAAGAGCGGTGTTTGTGCCGGAAGGACCAGAGAGGGTAAGGTGCCTCTGGGTGCGCCTGGCGCAGCGATGTCAGGGCGCTGTGGCATGTGAGACGTGAGCGTGCTGCTCTCTGGCAAGTCGATGCCAAACATAAAGGGGAGAGGCCCTCATGGTATGAAAGGCAGCTGGACGGATAGTTTCACTTTTTGCATTCTTAAGATGACACTGCTCAGTGCTTGCAGTGTTGTCACTGACATCTCATTTCATGAAGCCTGGAAATGTTTTGATGAAAATGAGTCTGGAGTTAAACAAATTTCCAGGTTGAGTGCATAAGTCAGATTTTTGACACTATTTTTAAGTGACTGTATCATCTGTTATCCTCTGTTTTTGTTCTTCTTCTGAAATGTGTAACTCCAACAAAAAAAATAGATCAAAAGTAGAGCTGTCCGATAATGCCTTTTTTGCAGATAGTCCGATATTGTCCAACTCTTAATTACCGATTCCGATATCAACCAATACCGATATATACAGTCGTGGAATTAACACATTATTATGCCTTATTTTGTTGTGATGTCCAGCTGGATGCATTAAACAATGTAACAAGGTTTTCCAAAATAAATCAACTCAAGTTATGGAAAAAAAATGCCAACATGGCACTGCCATATTTATTATTGAAGTCACAAGGTGCATTATTTTTTTTAACATGCCTCAAAACAGCAGCTTGGAATTTGGGACATGCTCTCCCTGAGAGAGCATGAGGAGGTTGAGGTGGACGGGGTTGGGGAGGGCATGGGGGGGTATAGTATCTGGGGGTGTATATTGTAGCGTCTTAGAAGAGTTAGTGCTGCAAGGGTTTCTGGGTATTTGTTCTGTTGTGTTTCTGTTGTGTTATGTGCGGATGTTACCCCGAAATACTTTTGTCATTCTTGTTTGGTGTGGGTTCACAGTGTGGCGCATATTTGTAACAGTGTTAAAGTTGTTTATACGGCCACCCTCAGTGTGACCTTTATGGCTGTTTACCAAGTATGCCTTGCATTCACTTGTGTGCGTGAAAAGCTGTAGATATTATGTGACTAGACCGGCACGCAAAAGCAGTGCCTTTTAAGGTTTATTGGCGCTCTGTACTTCTCCATACGTCCTTGTACCACTCCATACAGCGGCGTTTTAAAAAGTCATGAATGTTACTTTTTCAAACCGATTCCGATAATTTCCGATTTAACATTTTAAAGCATTTATCATCCGATAATATCGGCAGTTCGATATTATCGGACAGCTCCAATTGGAAGCGTTGGTTTTCATCCAGGATGTCTCTGTAAATTGCTGCATGCATCTTAGTCTGGTCAGAGGTGACCAAGAACCCAATGGTCACTCTGTCAGAGCTACAGCATTCCTCTGTGGAGAGGAAAATCTTCCAGTAGGACAACCATCTCTGCAGCAATCCGCCAATCAAGCCATATCTCAATAAAAAGTTTGCCAAAATGCACCTGAAAGACTCTCAGACAATGAGAAACAATGTTATATGGTCTGATGAGACAAAGATTGAACTATTTGGCATAAATGAAGCATGGTGGTGGCAGCATGAAATGAGGATGTTTTTCAGCGGCAGGAACTTAGAGACTCGTCAGAATCAAAAATGAATTTATTCCATTTTGGAATAAGGCTGTAACATTACAAGTCACGTGCTGTGAATACTTTAGGATGCAAAATACAGTGGAAAGTTAACACCTTCTAGCCATCTGTGTAAGTGTTGCAAACAGCCCTTTCAAATTTTTTTCTGTAGTTTTGATCTGCCACGGGTGTTTTTTGTATCCATGGCTATGTCAATGTATCTGGTGGTCTCACAGTAACATGCAAAGGTTTTTCTCAGTCATTATCACTTAAACGTACTCTTAAGTTCTTGCTTTCTATCCCTACCCATCATTTTCCTCCTTCCTCTTCAGCTTCTAATCATCCTCGGGTGTCCCTCCTCCCTCTCCCTCTTTAAGCTCTTAACTCTCCATTCCTGCGCTCCTCAATTTTCCAGTTTCATTTCCCAAGCTAGGCAATATAAACTCATATCTTATTTACACTGCCCCTATCTAGATACAGCATGTTTCCATAATGCTTCCTGTGTCTAAACTCCCAGAGGATGGCCATAGCCAGTAGAGCCTGCTTACTGACTGCTCGTTCACTGGCGTCCCTCTCGGCCCGTTCCCAGTCGGAGCGAGTCTGCATCCCGACCTCAGGGCTATCAGCTGCTACATTTAGAAGCTGTGTTTACCAATGTCTGGAATTAGGCAGAGCAGCACTTGGCCTATTTGCTGTGATGTCGTTCTCTGGAGTTTCCCCCCCCCCCCCCCCCTTTATGTTTTACATGCCTTGCTCGGCATAAACATATTTTTGCTTCTTTAATGTTGGCTGCAGCAGTACGGTGGAACACACGGGTTAGTGCGTCTACCTCAGAATACGAAGTGTCCTGGGTTTGACCCTGGCAACACTAAATTGGCTTTAGTGTGTGAATGTGAGTGTAAATGTTGTCTAGGTCTTGGCGATATATCACGGGTTTGTCTCTGTGCAATATTGAAAATGACTATATCGTGATATTCAAATATATGTTCTCACACAGTTGCTTTTAGCTGCGGGCATTACACTACATGTGTTTCCCACACTTTCTTGTATCTCCTTCGCACAGAGACATAAAAAACAAGTGCACCTTCTTACATACGTCACGCGTGCAACGTCACACGCCCTCCCCGAGCAGAGAGATAGCTACATGGGTAACATTAGCTTTGATGCTAACAGTGAGGTGCGAGTGGTAATACGAGAGTAAGGAGGTGTGAATCTGGCAACAACTGGAGGAAGAATTAATTCCCAAGAAAAACAGCACGGGGTCCATCGCCTGGCAGTAGTTTGACTTCAAGCGGGAATTTGGTGAACAATTATGCGGCAAAAGCGTTGCTACAAAAAGTAGCAGCACTGCTAATATGTTGCATCTTTTAAAAAGTCACCATCTAGAGCAGGGGTCGGCAACCCAAAATGTTGAAAGAGCCTTAATGGACCAAAAATACAAAAACAAATCCGTCTAGAGCCGCAAAAAATTATAAGCCATAATACATACAGATACATGAGATATAAATTGAATTATGACGACTTTAAGGAAACTAAATGAGCTCAAATATAGCTACAAATGAGGCATAATGATTCAATATGTACATGCAGCTAGCCTAAATATCATGTTAGCATCGATTAGCTTGCAGTCATGCAGTGACCAAATATGTCTGATTAGCACTCCACACAAGTCAATAACATCAAGAAAACTCACCTTTGTGCAATAATGCCCAACTTTAAAGTTTGGTGGACAAAATAAGACGGAAAAAGAAGTGGCATAAAATAAGTCTTGGAAAGTCGGAGAAAGTTAAACATGTAAGCAAACTACGGTGAGTTCAAGGACCGCCAAAATTAGTAGGA
Organism: Nerophis ophidion; assembly: GCF_033978795.1. Taxonomy (NCBI): domain Eukaryota; kingdom Metazoa; phylum Chordata; class Actinopteri; order Syngnathiformes; family Syngnathidae; genus Nerophis; species Nerophis ophidion. Next base: position 30,898,168 of record NC_084611.1, on the reverse strand, counting down.
CAAAACGGCGTTTGCCAAATACTCGAATCAGTGAAGCATGTTTATTATAAACAGTGTGCTTTATAACAATTAGGGAGGTTTGTGTCATGTTTGTTCTCCTGCAGAAACCATATTAAAACAAAAAACAAAAATTTTCCCCTCATCTTTTTCCATTTTTCATATATTTTTGAAAAGCAAAAAGTTCCAGAGAGCCACTGGTCTAGAGAATGAGGAGTGCTTGAAACTCTGCATGTCAACATCTCCGTGCCACACCAACAAAATGCCGAAGCAACAATTTCCAAATCATCACTGTATGAAGAAAAAATCAACAGGAAATACCGTCTGCAGGAACCTACCACATAGCAAAGGACATAAACTATTTGATTTCCTATTATGCAGCTAATTTTTTTTTAACAGTTTTTTGAAATATCTTGTGCGACATCATGCACAAAAGTGCACTTTATTTGTTTTTAACTATTGTAGCGGCATTCTGTATAAAAAGTGCACTTTAATTTAGTGTTGTTTTGATATGTCATCTTAGTTGACATCATGCACAAAAGTGCACTAAAAGCTTGTTTTAAAATGTCTCTGACAATCTTGCACTTTCTGTTTTGGAAATGACATAAATGTTTGTGCCACTGCTTAATAACTGTTTATTAAATACAGTTTTGCTAAATTGACTTAGTTCTGATTTCCCTCTCTGCATGAAAGTTTAAATTGAGCATATATTAATGCAGTATGAACAAGAATGTTTTAATGTAAACACAAAAAATCATCATACTGCTGTGATTATATTTATCGAGTTTTCATTCAAGGCTAAGGCAAAATATCGAGATATATATCGTGTAGCGTGACATGGCCCAAAAATATCCAGCTATTAATAAAAGGCCATATCGCCCAGCCCTAATGTTGTCTGTCCATCTATGTTTGGCCCTGCGATGAGGTGGCGACTTGTCCAGGGTGTACCACGACTTCCGCCCGTATGCAGCTGAGATAGGCTCCAGCACCACCAAGCGGTAGAAAATGGATGCATGGATGGAATGTTTGGTGCTTACTTTCAGAGTGGAGCTGTGGGGATTTTCACATGATTTTGTAGGGAATAGAACACGATGCACTACATTATAGGGCTGCAACGATTAATCGATTGAAGCTTTGATTCATATTCTGTTACTTTGAATAATCGTTAACTGAGCGTAACGAATACAAATGTATCAAATCCGAACCACATGGAGTGCCCAAAAGTTGAAATACGCAGACATGGTGTCGACTGTGGGTTGCATATGAGAATAGTGGTTAAGGCCAGGGTGCCATTAAATTCGGTATTTTAGTTAATGCACACATGTTAAAAGTTCAATTTCACAAGCCACGTATACATGGGGAAAAATTATTTAATCTGATCCTAATTCACATTAGAGTGCTACTGTGTACATGGAACTTGAAAAAATGATCAGATGATGTCATGCATTTTCATGCACCACACCTTAAATCAGAATACTTTATTTTGACATGTGCATCACTTACCGTAAACCGAAGAAGAAGAAGAAGAGGAAGCAGTCAACAACAAACTTGGCTCTGTGCATTTTAGCTTGTCAAAGGTGGCAACGTTATCTTTTTTTGTTTTGTTTTACCTCTGTCTTTGAAATGGAGCTGTTTTGTGCCCTCCATGTTGTGATATGTACTGTTTGCCGTAGTTTCGGTAGTTTCTAGCATTTGGCATTTTGAATGACTAAAACAGCTTTTTGAAACAACTGGATCCCTCCTTTTTTTGTTACATCGACACATGACACTCAAGACTATTGCTGTATCTCCTTAAGATTTTATCCATACGATACCCTTATCAATATTCATTCTCAATACCGGTATTTATCGGTACTTTTATTGGTACAATATGTCATTTGGGGAAATAAAGATCAACACCTGTTTTTTTAAAGTTTTAAACGCGTCATCTATGTGTGCAGTGTAAGGTGGAATACAGTTATGTCATTTTCTTGTAAATGCCACACAGATCCATCAATGTGTCTCTATTTATTACAATTACTCAGCTGGAAATAATGGTTATGCATGACATGCATGTGCAGAGTACAGACCTTTTTATATGACATATATATATAACATCTTATACAGCATATAAATGACATCAAATTTTAGGGGTGTAACGATACGTGTATTTGTATTGAACCGTTTCGGTACCGGGGTTTCGGTTCGGTGCGGAGGTGTACCGAACGAGTTTCCACACGAACATCTGAAGTAGCCGCCTAAGCTAAAGTCTTAACAAGCTGCTCTGCTTTCTGCCCCTGTCTCCTACACAGCACCCAGCATTGTCCCACCCACACAACTATCTGATTGGTTACATATTTAGCGGTAACAACCAATCAGCAGTGCGTATTCAGAGCGGTAACAACCAAACAGCAGTGCGTATTCAGAGCGCAAGTAGTAAATGCTTCAGCGTCGAGCAGATCACTCGACTCGATCACACCTCCCTGTCAACTACACGCATCACTATGAGCCCATTGACGTTCTAGAAACAAACTGTAGTTCAGCTCACTTGCAGTCCTGGCTTGAGGTGAAGGCTAATTAGCTTTTAGCGTAACGTTAGCTCACTTTGCGGTGTGTGTGTGTTAGCTCATTGTGCGGTGTGTGTGTGTGTGTGTGTGTGTGTGTGTGTGTGTGTGTGTGTGTGTGTGTGTGTGTGTGTGTGTGTGTGTGTGTGTGTGTGTGTGTGTGTGTGTGTTACGGACAGTGTTGATTAAGCTGTATTGAAGCAGCAAAAAAGGACATTATGTTAAATGAAGAGTTTCTGTCTCTGATAGTGTATATAATAATGTAAGTGCATCATTAAGCCTACATGAACTCCATGGTGTTCAGGGATGAATAGTCTCTCCTATTGCTATTGTACTATTTTTCCATCTATAGTTGTATATATATATTATATATATATATTATATATATAGTTATATTTTTGTTGTTGTTTTTTTTTCCCTTGGCCTCAGTCTGCACCCCCACTCCAGGGCCCAGGCTAAGACCGATATTTTTTTTTTATTTTATTTTTTTTTTTATTTTAGTTTAATCTTCTATTCTTTTCTCCCATCCCCCCCGCTGTTTACCTGTATGTCATCTTTTTTGTAAGGGGCGCTGGAAGCCGGCAGACCCGTCAGCGATCCTGTTCTGTCTCCCTGTAATGTTTGTCTGGTCTTGAATGGGATTGTGCTGAAAATTGTAATTTTCCTGAAGGAACTCTCCTGACGGAATAAATAAAGTACTATCTAATCTAATCTAATCTAATATTAATCAGTAGTAATGCAGCAGCCTAGTTTTGAATAGCAGGGTCCCTGCTATCACATGTTGATAAAAATATAACATTTACATAATAAAAATCAACTACAGGCTTCCCAAATGCTGTAATAAATTAAGCATGATGAGTTGACTTGGGCTTCACGGTGGCAGAGGGGTTAGTGCGTCTGCCTCACAATACGAAGGTCCTGCAGACCTGGGTTCAAATCCAGGCTCGGGATCTTTCTGTGTGGAGTTTGCATGTTCTCCCCGTGAATGTGTGGGTTCCCTCCGGGTACTCCGGCTTCCTCCCACTTCCAAAGACATGCACCTGGGGATAGGTTGATTGGCAACACTAAAAATTGGCCCTAGTGTGTGAATGTGAGTGTGAATGTTGTCTGTCTATCTGTGTTGGCCCTGCGATGAGGTGGCGACTTGTCCAGGGTGTACCCCGCCTCCCGCCCGACTGTAGCTGAGATAGGCGCCAGCGCCCCCCGCGACCCCAAAAGGGAATAAGCGGTAGAAAATGGAGTTGACTTGAAACTGTTTAATGCTACACTTTTTATATGTAGAAGAAAAGTTTTGTCATTGTATTCAATATAAGCAACAACTTGAGGCAGTTTAATGTGGATTAACGTGGGCAGAATTATTATAGTGTTCCCAATGTTAAAAGGATAAAGCCATTGTTTACAAATTTGGTAAATAAATAAACCAAAAATGTTTATTTTGTTGTTATCTTACTGTACCGAAAATGAACCGAACCGTGACCTTTAAACCGAGGTATGTACCGAACCGAAATTTTTGTGTGCCGTTACACCCTTAATATATATATATGTCTAACATCAAATATAGAATATAAATCAATACAATCGATTAGCATATAATGTTGCTGTGCATTTTGTAACAATAGGAATTATTATTTGTGTTTATATTGTACGTGGATGTATTTGAGTGAAGGACCGGAAGCCATAGTAGGTATCATGCCAGCGTGCAGTGTGTATTACATAATTAAAAAAGCCTCAAAGTGTAATGCTCGATCGTCCAGTTTGTAGTCAAGAGACGAAACTAACAAAGACATTTACACAAATTGTGTTTAATGACACGCAAATGTGACACAGTGGAGTGACGTCAGACGGCAACCAGAGACCTGTCAGTCACAGTGAAAGCTATATCGCTTCAAAGCAACTTTATAGATTATTGCATTAGCTACATTTTTCAGTTTTTTGAGTGGATTAATATTGGCCTGTGGATTAATGGATCGCTAAGAGGACAGATGATCTACCGCGGTCATGACTCGTCGTGAGCAAAGTGTGTTCACTTAAATGGTAAATGGGTTATACTTGTATAATGCTTTTGTACCTTCAAGGTACTCAAAGCGCTTTGACACTATTTCCACATTCACCCATTCACACACACATTCACACACTGATGGCAGGAGCTGCCATGCAAGGCACTTACCATGACCCATCAGGAGCAAGGGTGAAGTGTCATGCTCAAGGACACAACGGACGTGACTAAGTTGGTAGAAGGTGGGTTTCGAACCTGGAACCCTCAGGTTGGTGGCCCGGCCACTCTTCCAACTGCGCCACGTCGTCCCCAAATCAACTTCAAACTTGTAAAGCTTGCGTGACTTTGAGGAAGTTTTGAAGAGGAAATATATTTGTATTACAAACATATTTGTGGCTTTGCTTCCTTATTTGTCATTATTCAAAGCTAATTGCAACATGTAGCAGCAGCTGAACTGAATGTGACAGCGTGTCATGATAACGTCGGTCAGCTGGAACAAAAAATACAAATAGCAGTATCGTTTGTCCGGATTCTTCACGGTCCTCGAGGACTGACCTACCTAAAAACCGTTACAAAGGGTAGTATCAGTGTATGGTCAATACTAGAGTTAACTGAGGCTTTAGAAGGCACTACCAAATAATTAAAATGAGCAAATAGTAGTTTTCTCTTTTGTTTAGTTATTGTGTACTATTGACTTTGTTTTGCTCAAACATTTGTATGTAACAATAGAGAATAAGGAACTAGTTTAACTATTGTGTTGATCGTGCTAAACTATCCATAAGAGTTGTACGGTATACTGTTATTAGTATAGTACCGCGATACTAATGAATCATATTCAGTACTATACCGCCTCTAAAAAGTACCGGTCCCCTACCTTCTGCCCCCTGTCGTCGTCACGTTGTGTCATTGCTGGCTTGCAAGCAGACGAGCATGTTCGGCAGCGCACAACCACAGGGTACTTACAAGCAGATACAGTGTGTAGATAGAAAAGGAAAAACGGATGCATTTTGGCTTAAAAACTAACAATAAAGGTGAAGCTATAACACTGAAACTCCCACAGGAAGAGGTGCTTTAAGACATGGCTAGGGGGGGGGGAGGGTGGAAGCGGCGGCGGCGGCGGCGATGACCAAGAAGAATGCGGAGTTGGAATATAATTACAACACTTTATGTACATATTTATATACATATTTATATAATATTTACATCTTTATATAATATGTAACTACAAGCTCCATTCACAGAAGTCCCATTGCTTTTATGAGCGGTTGAGCGAGTCAAAAGCGGGAAAAAATAAATAAAATCTTTGTTTATTTTTTATTTTTTTATTTTATTTGTGGCGGCCGTAATTCTTTCGTGGCAGGCCGCCACAAATAAATGAATGTGTGGGAAACCCTGATGTCTTTGGAGGAGGGAGGAAGCCGGACTACCCGGAGGGAACCCACGCAGTCACGGGGAGGACATGCAAACTCCACACAGAAAGATCCCGAGCCCGGGATTGAACCCAGGACTACTCAGGACCTTCGTATTGTGAGGCAGACGCACAAACCCATCTTTCACTGTGCTGCCAACACATGTGATCGGTATTGGCATCGGCCGATCCCATTCATGGATGATCGATAAAAGCCTGATCGGAGGAACATCCCTGACAATATTAAAAAATAAGTAACAAAAATGTGTGCATCTTTGTGTACTTTTCTGAAGAAATCCTTCTAAATTCTCATGAGCTTCCCAAAAAAAGTATGAAAGGATCCACGACATGTCTACTTCAATTTGTATCCTTGTTTATTGTCATTGTCGTCATCAATAAAACATAGGCTTTGTTTTTTTACACAGGTGAATTGCTTGTCGACTGCTTGTCTTTATGCAATATTCAGCATTTTGTGTACAGCTGCTTCCCTTTTTTTGTCAGGGAAGAACATCTGCAAGTGTGCTAAAACTGTGCGAGTGGGAGCGGTCTAGTTCCTGAATGTACTTCCATTAGGTCCGGGGCCACATGAATTGTTTTACAATAGCAACAAAGCACAGTTGTCCCCATTGTTGTCATCTGGCCGCCACAGTGACATTTCCACCCTGCCTGTCTGCATTCTTGCCCAAAACCTCATATCTGTCTGTCTGGCTAGTTATTAGCCGGCTAGCTGTGCCTCCTGGGTGGCTCCATCACCTCACCCCCTAACCCTTGCAAGGCCAGTGACAGGCTCGGGGGCCCAGGGAGACGTGGGTAATGGTCGTCTCTGATGTACGGCCTGACTCAATTGGAGCGGATGGCAGACACACGCCTAAAATAACAAAAGGAGGAGGGGAGCGAAAGAGTGAGGGAGGAGCAAAACGATCGATAAAGTAGGGACACATCGCCTAATAAAGATTTATTCCCTTTTTTCTTGCCGACCGAGGATGGGGGAGGAGAGAATGTGATTAGAGGACTTCTTCTCCCAGGATGCCTCTGATTGCACACCAGAATCTACACCCCCCAGTGTGTTGTGTTTGTGTGTGTGTGTACTATCACATTTAAAAAGAAAAAAGAGGGCTCAAGCTCGCCTGTGTCGTTTGTTCCGCCAGCCGTGGCACGGGCAGCTGCAGCTGTGTCCCAGCCTCTCTCTCTTCCTGTCAGCTAATATTTAGTTAATCTTTGGTCTGGGACCTGCGGGACTGGCCGGAGCTCCTGGTGCCCCATCCATCTCGCACTGATCTATATTCCACACTGGATGCCTGCGCCATTAAGCACCAGTGAGGGGCGGGTAGGAGATGAAATGGCAAAGAGGTAGAAGGAAGAAGGGCAGATGGGTTACTGGGAGAGAGATGAGGGTGATGGAGGGGGAGGGTGTCTGCTTTAGTCATAAAGCCCTGTTTCTCTTTATTTGAATGTGTTTCCATCGTAAAGGGTCTCACAATATCCAACCCGGACTGTCGCACTTTGTTAGGCTTGTTGGGATGGTGGAGCTCGAAAATGGGCCACCATCTTTGGCGTTTAGTGCTGCACTAGGGATGGGCGGTATGGCCTTTTTTTAATATCTCTATTGTTAGGCCATATCGCGATACACAATATATATCTCGATATTTTGCCTTAACCTTGAATTAACACTTCATACATATAATCACAGCAGTGTGATTATTTTATGTGTCTACATTAAAACATTCTTGTTTATACTGTGCTCATTTTAAACTTTCATGCAGAGAAGGAAATCACAACTAAGTAAATTGACCAAAACTGTATATATTAAACAGTTATTAGCAGGTGACTTTTCAAATGATGCTGCATATTAGCAGTAATGCTACTTTTGGTTGCAACGCCTGTCCTCCACACTTGACAAGTTAAAGTTGTTTATTCGACACCTCACCGCTTGAAGCCAAAACACCGCTGCTGTTTTTCTTAGGAATTAATTCTTCCTTCATTTGTTACCAGATTCGCACCTTCTTTCTCTCGCATTACCACTCGCACGGCTACGCTAGCATCACAGCTAACGTTACCCATGCTGCTACCTCTCTGCTCCGGAGGGCGTTTACGTATGTGACGTATGACGTGACAGTATGTGACGTGTGTAAAAAGGTGCGCTTGTTTTACGTCTCCGTGAGAATGAGAGACAAGAAAGAGTGAAGAAGAGCCTGTAGTGTAATGCCCTTTGCTAAAAGCAACTGCGAGAGAACGTATACCCGAATATCACGATATTGTCATTTTCTATATCGCACGGAGACAAACCCACGATATATCGCGTATATCGATACAGGGTTTCCCACACATTCATTTATTTGTGGCGGATCGCCACGAAAGAATTACGGCCACCACAAAAAATAAATAAATAAATTGTTTTTTGTTTTTTTTCCCCGGGTTTTGACTCGCTCGACCGCTCATAAAAGCAATAGGACTCTGTCTGTGAATGGAGCTTGTAGTTACATATTATATAAATATGTATATAAATATGTACATAAAGTGTTGTAATTATATTCCCACTCCGCGTTGTTCTTGGTAATCGCCAATCCTCCCAAAAAACAACAACTTTATGCCATTTTAAGTGCTTGTGCATTGTAGCAGAACCGTGTACAGTGTGGTGTTAATGTTTTCCATGACTGTGACACTGGACTATGAACTTTTTTCCTTGCAAAAGGATCGTTTTCTACAGTGGCAGCTAGGGGTGTCCGGCTTTGGTTGTTATGCAGCATTTCCTAAACTGATCATAAGTGAGATCCGCCAATAATCACATCATTTTTGTATGTATTTATTATGATTGTTATTGACTATGTTAGTGGTATAACCTTTTTTCAGTGATGTACCCCCGTGAACATTTTTTTAATTCAAGTACCCCCTAACCAAAGCAAAGCATTTTTGGTTGAAAAATACCCGAAAAATAAGTAAAATACCGCACTATGTCATCAGTTTCTGATTTATTAAATTGTATAACAGTGCAAAATATTGCTCATTTAGTGGTCTTTCTTGAACTATTTGGAAAAAAAGATAAAAAATAACTTAAAACTTGTTGAAAAATAAACAAGTGATTCAATTATAAATAAAGATTTCTACACCTAGAAGTAATCGTCAACTTACAGTGCCCTCTTTTGGGATTGTAATAGAGATCCATCTGGATTCGTGAACTTAATTCTAAACATTTCTTCACAAAAAAATAAATTTTTAACATAAATATTGATGGAACATGTAAACAAAAAATCTAGCTGTCTGCACTGAATATTGCATTGTTGCATTTCTTTTCACAGTTTATGAACTTCCATTCATATTTTGTTGAAGTATTATTCAATAAATATATTTATAAAGGATTTTTGAATTATTGCTATTTTTAGAATATTTAAAAAAAAAATCTCACGTACCCCTTGGCATACCTTCAATTACCCCCAGGGGTACGCGTACACCCATTTGAGAATCGCTGAATAATTTTGCTTTTCATGTTTTAATAGCAATTACAAACATCTGCGTAAGACAGAATGGCAATATGAATGAATGAATGAAAGAATGAAACAAGTTTATTTTGGTCATATAATCAACTGTTAACCTTTTTGTGTGACCAGATTAACAGTACAGATTATACATATTTAACAATCATACGAATGCAGCTGAGATATGCTCCAGCACCCCCCGCGACCCCAAAAAGGGACAAGCGGTAGAAAGGGGGGAACACATTTACACACAAAAAGAAAAGAAAAGAAAAAGAATGACCAAAAAAGGAATAGACTGAAGCCAAAGCTTATATTTGCCTATCCTTTACATTCACTGAAAATTGGATATCACAATATAACCAAATCAACTAAATATTTTAACTATTACATTTTCTTTTTTTTAACTTGCAATTGTTTAAGCACAATAAAGTCAATCCTGCAAAATAACTAAACAAAAGTAAAAACTGCCATTAGCATTTGCCGCCAAAGTCTTTCTGTAGTATTCCCTTTAATTTTTAATTAACAAAAATGACAAAAAACTAATTTGAAATAAAATATCGATCTAATCACACGAGCATCACTATTGATATGGATCCCTTACATGTAGCTCCAGTGCGGTGTTGCTTATATTAGCAGTAGCTGTTATATTATTCTGTCTCTACGGTTGTTTATGTATTTGTTACTTTCCTGTTAATAGCTGCTTACATTTTGCTGTTGGGCGGTTCCATCTAAACTTCTGTTAAAGTGAACTAAGTATTTAATCTTCTATTGGTTCAAGCTGGTTTAGCCACACAGGTGACTTCCTGCCTGTGTTACAGCTGGAATACTACCTTCCTAAAACAGAAAACTGATGTGTTGACTCAATACCGCTATTCAGTGTCAGTGTTTTTCACACAGAACAACAATATGGCAAAAAGCAGGAACATTTTTTTTTATTTTACTGGCGTGAAAAGTGAGTAAATTGGCCCCTAACACCGGTTTGCATAAAAAAATTCAGGTTCCCTCTGGAAAATTGTGGGATCTTTATTATTCCGATTATGGCGGGGATTAAGTTTTAGACCCCACCATGATAAGTGAATTTCCACAAAGTAGGCACGCTATTTTATGATTTTTTTGAATATTATATGCATTCAAAGTTTTTATAAGCTCTCCGCACAGCTTTAAAACAAACGTGTAAACAGTTACTATGCTTTTAGAACACTTCATATACTAAATTATACATAACTTAAACAAACTATTTAAAACTGGTACTTTAAAATCTGCAATGCACTGATCCGAGTTGGATCACTTGGTCTGTACTATTTAACCATTTTACGGTTCATCGCCTTTGTCTGTGACGTCAACAGAATGACATCACACAGCTTTCAAACATTTCCTTAATCCTGGGGGATAAATACAGAGATTCCCTCGCCACTTAACGGTTGACTTACAGCGCGTACAAAAAAATCAGACCTAAGATGTCCTTTTTTGCACCCCTCCATGAAGGTGCCGAGCACCTAGTTTCCAGTGGTCCTGTGTCCATAAAAATCCAAGTAATGCTTTATCCTTTCTGAACCAAACTGTTGACTTGGCTTAGCTATTTCAGCAATCTAGACATTCTTTGGCTGATCTAAAGGAAAAACCTTCAGGGTATGCTGTTTTTCGATAAGTAAAAATGCGGTGTATGTGAAAGTAAACCAAGGGAATGAGAGAAGCAGTGTTCCTTCCATATGCACCTCATTGATATGCAGCTGATATATGCAAAAGCGCGGCACACCTGCAAAGTGTGCAAGCGCTGAGTCACTCTCTAACGCGCAGCCAAAATGCTTTCTATCCCTAACGCCTTGTCCATCTGAATGCAATATGATCCGTCATAGAGTGCGTTTGCCAATACTGGCTAGTAATCCGCTATCACTTGACTCACTCATTTCCTAGAAACACAATATATCTCATTCTTTTTTTTAACGGCTTTGTTGGCTTACCATCCCTATTTTCTTGCTCCTCTGTCATGTGGGATGCCTTTGCTTGAACGTGTATGTGGCACCTGTTATTTTGGTACTGTCGGTTCTCGGCTGCGGGTCGTCCGCAATGAATAGCGGGCCTTTTGCCCGAGCACAAATGGCGGAGATGGAGTTGTCCGGAGAGGAGGAGGAAAAGGATAATGGAGGAGGGAATGAGTGGTTGCAAAGCAAGTGAGCTTTAACCACCTTCTGTCTGCGTTTTGTCCTGTTTTCACTCTCCAAGGAATCTAATGGCTTTTCCACTGTCCTCCAGCTCTACTTTCCATTTCCCTGTAAAAGCGCCCCCTCCCCTTTTAACCGGCACCTCCCCTTGCTTTCTCTTTCCGTGTCCTTCCAGCTGCTGGCCAGGGGAACAGCTGACTAAATCTAAAGCTGGGGGCCCCTGGCTCTGGCTCTGGCTCTAGCCCCAACCCTGCTGCAGCCTCCCTCCCTCTTCCCTGGTTGTGTTCCGAGCCACCCCTCCTTCTTTCCTTTCCTTCCTCTGGCCTCCAGCCCTGGCTCTTCTCTGGGCCGCCCCAGCTCTACCATGGCCCTGCCTCTGAGTCTTGAATCCAGCTCGTTTTGACTCAGTGGTTACCCCCCCCCCCCAACCATTGCAGCCTCTAAACCCCGCGTCTCTATTTTGCCCATAAGCTAGCCTTTCCCTCCTTCCTCTTCCTTCTCCCCTCACTGACAAGCTGTTACTGGGCCCTTTGGGCCAAGCCCAACTTATCTGGACCAAGACTCCATCTAGGTTGGCTGCAGTTCAGTTCTCTGGCTCCCATTCCTGGCCACTCTGGCCAGGCATTTCTCTTTGGCTGGTAACATTAGTCACTGTAACTCTTTGTGGCTCACTTCACTGCAAGCCACATTCGGCTCACACATTCGGGTTTCTTTCTCTCTTCTTCTCTCTGGCTCATCATGTGTCTCTTTGTCTGCTCGGATTCTTTTTTACGTCTCTTTAACTCGCCGAGACAGCCCGGCCATGGCACAAACACAAATGTGTGCATCGGGCGAGAGTGCGAAGCATGTGACACATGATTGGCAGCAGGGGGCGTGGAGGAAAGCGGCAAAGGGGGGCCTTGTCACATCTCCTGGCAAGCCAGGGGCCCCCCCGAGTTTGATTTTTGCCCGGGGAATGGAGCTTTTGTCCCACATACACATCCCTCCTCCTCCTCTTGCCACCTCAGTGGCTGTCAGAGCGAGGCTGCAGGCTTGTGGGATTAGGTGGAGGTCCAGGCTCTCGCCCATAGAAGACACCTGTCATTGTTCTTCCAATTCCTCCGCCTTTGCACGGGGATGACACTGTTCAGAAAATACCCCACAGACACACTTCTCTGGTGTGGAAATAGGCAAGCGCCTTGTGGATGATTATCCAGCCCACTCTTGGCTGTTCTTGCCATTTTGGTTGTTTGTGTATGCACAAAGAGGAAAGCAGTGGGTGTGCAGCAAAAAAAAAAAAGTTTCCTTTTGGGTTCCTTGTGTTGACTGACACATGCGGGGACGATGAAAGCATATTCAGAACTCAGCGCGCACTTCAAAGTGTCCCATGTTCCGCCATTTATCGGCAACAATCCGCTCTCCCAATGTGGATTCTTGAAAATAGGGAGGAGGGAAAGCTTGGAGGAACAGAGGCAAATGACAAGCAAGGAGCCATCCAAACAGCTGGAGGGGGCCCGATGGAGGAAAAATGAAAAGAGGGCCGCTAAATAATCAGACCAAAGCACTGTAACCGAATCGGACTACTTTTCAAAAGCATTTTCAATCAAATCGGGTGTTTGATGCGCATGCCTTCTGATACAAAGGATGTTTGAGGGGAGAAAAAGTGACGTCTTGAAGTTCATAAAAAATTTGCTTTTGGGAAGTGTGGTTTTTCACTTTGCCTTTTGCAAAGCAATACGATTAACACCATTTTAAAAGCTCAAAGTCAGATGCCCCACTCTGCTCAGCTAGCCTTAAACCACATTTCCACTGCCAATGGCAATTAACGATCGCCAATCATCACTGAAACTGCAGCCATTTGTTGCGGTACAAGTATGGTACAGGAAACTTGCCAATTGTGGCCCGCGAGACGTTATTTTGCGGCCCCCACCTTAATATGAAAGTTTAATGTTAGTGCGGCCCGCAAGTTTTATATGAACGGCGTTTGACAGCGTTGTGTTATTTGCGTCCAAAAGGGCTCTTTCAACGCTCTGGGTTGCCTACCCCTCCGTTAGTGGAAAAGCGGCAAATGAGTGAAAGCAACAGAGACGTTGCCATGGAGACGAGGGTTTTCTAACATTACACCTGTCCGTCGGTAATAACATTCCCCGATAACCTGGACCAATTAAAACCGTTATTTTTTTTTTTATTGTTTAATTTGCATTGCCTCACACGATGAACATTACATATATTTCTATATGACGCCGGATAACACTCCGGTAGCCGTCACTTTTTTGCGCTCATTATCCCGGTACTTTCCCGGCCGGCTGTTATCTGACTGCCGTGTTGCTGTAGGTAGGAAAAGCGGAACGATACACGTTGCGGAAATAACATTATTCTCCGTGCGTCGTCTAAATACAAATATATTCCACAACCCCAAATATGTGTTTTTCAAAGCCTGCAGTGAAGAGAAGGGTTTGTGATGAGCAAGGACAATTCCAGGAAAAGTGGGCGATGCAATATTTCTTTGTTGAGCACAGGGGCACCCAGACGTGTCTTACTTGCACAGAGAAAGTTGCGGTGCACAAGGAATACAATTTGAAACGTCATTATGCAACTAGACATGCTGAGGAGTATGCAACATTGTTTTGAAGAAATCTTTTCTTGCGGCCCAGCCTCACTCAGACTCTGCGTCCAGTGGCCCCCAGGTACATTGAGTTTGAGACCCCTGATTTACAGACATTGCTGTTAGTTGATTGGCAAACAGTCTATTGTCATAACATAGCATAAGTGATGCTTTAGAGTGTTTGAGTCAGCATACTACAGGAGCAGCGCTCACCTAAATGAGCTCTTGCTATGTACGCTAACTTTTGCATTATGTCATGAGGCCTTTTTTCACCGAAAGATCAGGGTCTTTTTATTTATTGGAACCTTTAGTTTGAAGGTCCATGCAGAAGTATGTGGCTTGTGTTTCCACCGCATTTCACAGTTCAGGGTAGTTTATACAAATCAGGCGGATGACGTACTGTAAGTATAAGTGCTAAAGTATATTTGAAAACTGATACCATATAAATAAACAGACAATATTCGGGCATAGTTATTTTACTATGTAAGTAAATTAGATACAAATCAAGAATATACAAAATTATATAATTTAAAAACAAAGTGTACCGGATGTTACATAAAAAGTCAGGCTTTTGTCCAGAATGTCCAACAGTCAGAAAGTAGTCCCCTTAGTAAATGAGGAATTCATGAGGGTCAGGTAATTTGTTATAATACATTACAGCCGCAAATAATATATATAAAATGGTCAAGTGTTAATCTCACGGTAACACATCAAATTTTGTGTTTGCCTGTTGGCATTAGCAATTGGGTTAGTCGGATTAAGACAAATAGCGCCACAAATGTTGTGTCACTGACTACTTTTACAGCACCTAACAAATTAAATGGTGAATATTTGATATTTTTTCTACTCATTTCACGTTTATCTTCACACTACTAGGTTGTAGTCCCAGTGAGCAGCTCACCTCGCCGCTTTGAAGTTTATATTCCTCTGTAAATACGTGTAAAAGAGTTTGTCAACTTCTCGTAGCTTTGCATATTGAAATGAAATATGTAGAACAATGTTTGTAAACAACATCAAACTGCAGACTAGTACGACGACTACAGCTGAGTAAAAAAACACGACAAGATAGTTATAGTGATCAGCGTTCTTCAGCCCCACAAAAGTAAATTAGTCTTTTTCTCTGTTGATAAGTAGGTTAGAAATAAATAAGAAATAGACAATAAATATAAAATAAACAGTTTGTCCCCACATACTCTAGTGGCGGATGAAACTTTGTATACAAAGTTTTAGGAACGCACCCCAACTGTGTTCAACCAATTATCGTCCTTCAAAAGTTCTTATGGAACTTCTGAACGTCCCACCTTGTTACTAGGAACTATAAAAAAATTCCGGTGGAACTAAATCTACCCAGGTAGTTTTTTGTGGAAACACAAGACACTTTATTTAACCGTGTAAATTTTAATGTTCCTGCAGTAGAAAAAGGCCTATGTATGGTGGCAAGTTAACCTAAAGGTTTGTGCCATTTTAGTTGCATATTTTTCTTTAAAATGACACATTTCAATTTGTATGACTCCAGGACTTCGCACTGTTGATTATTGTTAGCTTGTTTGAGTTTAAAAAAATTATATATATTATTGGGTAATTATACTCTGCTGTGCTGGTATGTCATGCTTCTCTTTACACATGCCCACCATTATCAGGCGTTCCAAATGACAATAGAAATGTGGTAGAAGGAAAGTAAGCTATTTTTATATTGGGCAGTAAAAAAAGAAAGCATACACTTGAGGACGAAAATATTATCCCTTTTCTTGAATGCTTATGTCTTCTTTAACAAAGAAACCATCTGCATGAAGAAAGCCAAATCAACATTTTTATTGCTTTGCTTAATTGAAACAGGACAAAAGTAAAAAAAAATGCAATGGACAAAATGATTAGCCCCTTGATGATAATTAATAGTCAATAGTACAACCTTTCTGATTCGAAATTGGAAAACCAATGTCTTCTGGTAGTTTCTAATGAAGTTGGCACATGTCTGCTGAGGGATGTTAGTGCATTGTTCCATGGAACATTTTTCAAGATCATCCAGATGGCTTGGCTTCCGAGCGTGGACCTTAACCTTCAGCTCTCTCCACAGATTCTCCATAGGAGTGAGATTTTGGCAATGATGGGCGCATTGATCAACTTTGATGTATATTGTATGTATTTTCTAGTTAGGCGACTAAATGACGAGCAAAAACCAAGACTTAAAGCGAACTTCTTGCTGTTATCCTTGAACATATCAACAGTTTTTAAGGTCCCATGCACCCTAACAAGGTTTCCTTTGCCTGAAGCAGCAAAACATCTCAGCATAAAGCTCTCACCACCATGCTTCACTGTTTAGACCAAAAAACAGACTTCCAAAACTCGTCCCCATGTTTCAGATTCTCTTTGGCAAACTTCAATCAAGCTTTGACGTGCTGCTGTAAGAGAAAAACGTTTTTTGTTGGACAGTGGCCATACAGTCCACCACAACGAAGAGCCTGTACAACAATATGATGTGAAACATCAAGTCTCAATGGTGGGAAATAGCCTTTGCAGAGATCTGAGGATTCTTGTTCGCATCTTGAACTATTTTTCTCTCTAAGAAATATTGTTTTGACCTGCAGTGTGAACAAGGCCTATTTTAAAAATGTACACTGAGGAACAGTTTTTTCTAGCGTAGTAACACATTGCCTTGCGCCGTATTCTACGGTATTGGCAAGACGTAAGCAAGCTTCTGCGTCAGCAGCTCAATAGTGTTTGAGTTTGTAATGCGATAGAACACCAATCTGTACTGACTGAAAAACATGAACAATCATATTACAGTGTCTGTAAAATATTAGCGCATATTTCATGTTTTGTTTGTACACAGCTAGTTCGACAGCATATGTAGTTGTAATAATAAGCATGATGTGGCGAATGTATCCGTCATGTTATGTTCTGTTGGTTTTTGGACTCTTTTAGTTCCTGTTTGCACTTCCTGGTTTGTTTTGTCACCTGACTCGACTCATTTGGACTCAAGCAACTGTCACTAATCAGGAAGTGACTAAGCCTGTCGTTGCCAGGTAGTCGACCTGGCGACATTGACATTGTTAGTACTCTTGACATGATCATGCTCTGTTTATTCTTTTTCATAGTTCATGCTGGTCTGCTCACGTCCCCGTAAGTGTTTTTGTTTATGACCATAGTTCAGGCTACGTGTTTACGTTTTTGTTGGCTGCGCCAAGTTTTGTGCCTTCACTGTGAGCGCCTTTTGTTTGTACCCTTTTGTTGCTTTTGAGTTAAGATTAAATCATGTTTTTACCTGCAAGCCATGTCCAGTCAAGTTCGTATGCATCCCGGGAAAACAATCCTCACAGCAAGCTGCAAAGTAATCCACGTTCTGACAGTATCATGGTCAAAATTATAGTAACATACTCAATGGACACTTGTCCATTTGGTCATTTCTAGTTGATTTTGGGTAAGGGGAAACAAGTTTTTACCACTGCAGGGTTTTTTTTTTGTGCTAACAGTTCGTCTTTCGTTGTGATGCAGTTTCTTTTAGCAATGTCGTCCTCGCCAGATACAAGAATGCTTTCTATCGATAAGATTGTTTGGCACTCAGTGCAGCAGAAGCACTTCATTTCTGTTGGCATAATTTGGCAAGCTTCACATTTACAACGTGACAAAGTCATGCTGGTCCTGACTCTCTCGGCTTTCGTCCACTCCAACGTTTTACCCTCTCTCAGTGCTCGCTCTGCTACTATAACCAGTGGTTCATCTTCCGTATATTCAGGTTCAAAAAGATAATGGTGTGAATCCTCATTTCTCCACAAATAGTCAGCTTTGTTGTCTATTACCAAGTCTGCCGTGATTAAAACGCGCACGCGTTTGTTGCAGGATGTAGGAACACACATTTGTTACTATTGTTACTACACCTACACCCAAGTGGTTAGAGTGTCCGCCCAGAGATCATTAGGTCATGAGTTCAAACCCTGGCCGAGTCATACCACAGACTACAAAAATGGGACTCATTACCTCCCTGCTTGGCACTCAACATCAAGGGTTGGAATGGGGGGTTAAATCACCAAAAATTATTCCCGGGCGCGGCACCGCTGCTGCCCACTGCTCCCTTCACCTTCCAAGGGAATGGGTCAAATGTAGAGGACAAATTTCGCCACACTTTTTAGTGTGTGTGAGACAATCATTGGTAATTTAACTTTAACTTTAACTTGTTCACATAAGTCAGACGTACGTTGCTATTGAAAACAGAAAATCATTGCACCCACAAATAATTTCCGGTAAGGCCTAAAATGACCAAAGTATGGTAATTATTGTACATATTGCAAGTTGTTACAAAACATGTCTGTTGCTACATTATATGTATTCTTGCAGCGTGTACTTAACAGGTGGATGGAGGGTTTTGAAGGCTACATTTTTTTATCATCTTTAAAATCCTAAAAAACCTGTTTTTGTCATGCAAATTGTTATGAACATGTCTGTTACTACATTATATATACTGTATATATACTTACAGTGTGTACATAACAGGTTGATGAAGGGGTTTTGAAGGCTAAATTGTTTTTATCATCTTTAGAATCCTAAAAAAAAACAGTTTGTGTCATTCATGATTGTGAACAATAGGCAAAATAAAAAAATACAGTTCCCCTTCAAGAGGAGCAACTATTGCTGGGTTGCATATGACGTCACATCTGTTTTTCTTATTCGCGGCTTAATTAACACGATGGTCAAGGAGCTCGAGCGTAGCATTAAAACAAATAGGAGTGAGTGTAGAGTTTGAGCATACTGTAAACTGCCATATTGCTGTTCTGCTCTTGGGTGTTCCAGTCGTTCAAACAGAGATAGGAAATAGCTGTTATAGAGTCCCAAAACAACAGTAGATATTAATTTTAGATCGCAGGAATTCTGCGAACAAACGTATCCTTTTTCTTGTTAGCGTCACGTTTACACCTGAATGGTACTATATGTCAATCAAACACGTTACTTAGCGATGCAGGAATAAGTCCAGCTTTGTCTTTCACGGATTAATGCTTAATTTATGAACCCCACAGATGTAAAGGCATGATGTGCCTCCAGTGTTTTCTTCTATAAATCTGTGCGATTGTCAAATTAAGTAAGGTCTTAGCGAGCACTAACGTCTTGGTGGTAAAGAATGGTTTAAATCTTTCCAAAACAATTTTTCTTAAGTGTATAAATCCACTCCCTTCCATTTTAAATGTTTTTTCTGTGCATGTAAACCTTTCCAATACGCCCAAATCTGCACTGATGCAGGTAAATAAACAGCAGCCTCATGGTACTCAAGATCATCACCTGAAAACAGTTAGTGCCTCTTGGTCTCGTGAGATCCAGACTGTTTTCCTTACTTTTTAGCATGATGATATACATTCTTAAAACGATTTAGGAACAAGTCTCTTCCCATCAAGTGGTCGATTGATACTAACCCTGCTTCTTGAGGTCATTTAAATAACATTTAGTGTTCATTGAATGCTCAGATGGGTTTTTAAAGCTCAACATTTTAAGAGGACTAATCAATTTTACCAAATCGTTCAGTAAGACATCTTGAAAATAATTTTTTCATTTAAAAATGAAGCAAAATCAGGTTATGTCATTGAATAATTATTTATAGAATTGTTTTTAAAATGTAACAAATATTAGGTAGAAATTGGCTAATAGGTGGCTAATAATTTTGTCCTTCAGTGTAGGTCTAAAAATTGTTGTTTGTGGAGGACTGACCAATAAAATAAGCAAAGTAGTTGTCCATAACCACCTTAATATATATTGAATGCATTGGGCTTTCACTAATTTATCCACCGGTTGGGATAGACTCCAGGATAAGCGCAGTAGGATAAAAATTATATGAATTTGATGCTCGGAGGTCTCACTATTTACTGTTAACTGCACAAAAATGTGGTGATAACACAAGCCAGATTACGCTTTGGCTTGGTAAAAAAATGGCTTTATAACCACTCTCCTCCTTTACCATCTCCCCCCCCCCCCCCCCCCCCCCCATTGACTGCCTTTGACTGCCACTGACCTAATTTGGGCAAATTTCACTGACCTACTTAAGGGGTGAAAGCTAACTGCTGCCCACAGGATAGAAAATCTCACATAAACAAATCTCACTCTGCCTCCATCCTTGCGGGTTAACTTGCTGGTCCTTGACATCCTTCCTGGTTGCCATGGCGCCGGGTTCATACCCCCCGTTGAATGACGGAAGGATACTGGAATGGAAACGTGCGGCCTAATAATCAAGGCCATTTCGTTTCACGTAATTGCTTACAACAATCGCAAAGGTGAGCAACTTATGTGAAGACTACATTTGGCAATGACCGTTCACCTACTTAGAGCTTCATTCCAAGCTTAATTATGTGTTGACCAAACATTAAGTCAAATGTTTGGACAAAAGTACTGTCGTGGATTGAATCACATTAGATGAGGGTTTCCAAACTGAAGGACAGGGGCCAGAATCAGTCATGAATCCATGTTTATAGCCAATAAAAATTGTCTTCGCTGTTTATGTGCAGTTCATGTCCATTTTGTAGCAATATATGATATAAAATTAGCATGACATTGTGCCAGTACTTCCTTCCCCATGGGGTGTTGTAATCTTTCCACATGCATGTAAATGACATTTTTGGCGCATTAATGGGTTTTTGTCGGTTTTATTCATGGACTAAACCGGGGGTCAGCAACCCGCGGCTTTACAGCCGCATGTGGCTCTTTTGTGCAGCCCTAGTGGCGCCCTTGAGCATTTTTAAAAAAGGATTGAAAATGGAAAAAGATGGGGGGGAAATACAAACAAACGCAACAGTTTGTTTACATGTAAAATCTTCCACTCCTTCTTTAATCTCATTTTGGCCACCAAACCTTTTATGTTGTGCGTGAATGCACAAATGTGAGCTTTGTTGACGTTATTGACTTGTTGGAGAGCTTATCAGGCTTGTTTGGTCAGAGCATGACTGCAAGCTAATAAATGCTAACATGCTTTTTAGGCTAGCTGTATGTACATATTGTATCATTTTACCTCATTTTTAGGTATATTGAGCTCATTTAATTTCCTTTACTTTTATCCTCGGTTTATAATTTAGTTTATGTCTCATGACACATTATCTGTATGTAAAATTGGCTGTATTTCTGATAGTTGTTTGTGTGCCAGGTTGTTCCAGACCACAGCAAACATTACCTAGCTTGCCAAAGAAAGTAATACATCTATTTTAAGAAGATTTTTTTCAAGATTTATTACACCCTGCAGTTTCCTTTAACTTGGACACACACATCTATACCTTTAGGCATTAGAATCCATTAATTTCCAATAGTTATCTCACCTCCTGAGTAGCCTCTGATTTACTAATGGTTTCTAATGTTGTAAACATGTGTAGAATACATTTTAAATTCCAACATTTCCGTCAGCGAAGATTTGCTTCAGCCTGCGATACATGGTCATTTTGATAGTAGGCTAATATAGACACTTACATCATGTGTAGCCTTCATTGTAACACTTATATAAGACTTTTAAAGTCATTTTGATAAGTAGGCTATTATAGCTCATGTAGACACTTACATCATGTGATGCTTTCATTATAAGACTTATATAAGACTTTTATTTTTTTTTGGGCTCCAGACAGATTTGTTTTTATATTTTTGGTCCTATATGACTCTTTCAACGTTTTGGGTTGCCGACCCCTGGACTAAACTGTCATAGTCTCATCTTAGTCAGGGGAAAATGTGTCATTGAGGAATAATTTTCATCTTAGTTGTTAATAGAATTAACAATGCGGGCAACACTGCCAGAGTGCATGTTTTCATGGATGTTTATGCTTTTGTGTGCAGGGTGTCCTAATATTGTCACATATTCTTGTTCAAGGTCGAATGAATGCCATGGAGGCCTTTATTTGCTCACAATTTTGCAGAACAAATGCATACGATTGCACTGGCGGCGAGTTGTCATGGTGACACATACAAATGTCAACAAAAGAAGAGGCTTCAGAGGTTGAGCATTGTCCACCCCAGCCCCCAGTTTTCTCCTCTCCTTCCTCCGGTCCAGCAGGGTCCAATTTATCTCAAAGTAGACACCAAAGGGCGTCTATTCGTATGAAAGGGGAGATGTTTCTGGTGAAAAAAGTGGAGGGAGGAAGGATTTGATGTCTGCTTTAAGCTTGAGTGTGGAAACCTAAACCACCCAGTGAGGTGGAGGGGGAAAAGCTGAACTCCCCGGTGGTGTTTACTAGTCTTCACCCTGCCAACGTCACCTCATTGATTGCCTTGAACGCACTCTGAAAGGAAGTGTAGCGTGTGATTTTTTTTTTTTTATCTGAGTAAATCTAAACACCCGCCTCCCTTTGCTTTATAGCTTATCCTTAGGAGAGTGATCCTAACATCAACGTCAATATTTACAGCAGTGCCCCGCAGGCATGAGAATCGACCAGATGTATTTTACCTTCTCTCTTGCTCCCATCGCTTGACCACAGCGCCAGGTGGCCGAGGTATTTGCCCAAGCTGCGGCTTTGACCCCCGACTCAGCGGCTCCTCCAGAGATGCTGCATGACGTGTGTCAAGCGGTATTATACATGAGAGAAACGTGCCTCCCCTCTCATCCACTACCTCCCCCCATCACCTACTCCTCCTCCGGCGACCCTTCCGCCAAGGACTGTCTGCTTTGGTCAATGTGAGACGGTTCTTTGTCTTTTTTTAGAGTCTTGTTTAGAGTACAGAGTACATCTCAAATGGCCGTCTATGTGGTCTTTAAACACAGAAAAAAATGTTTGTATTATAATGCATGGGGAAAGAAGTACCCTCAGTGGATTCCACGAAAACATTGAGAACTATAAACACAGAGCCAAGATTTCAACCCGGCAAACCACCCTGGCTGTAATGCAGATGTGCTACCACGTGCAATACCAAGTTATCTTTATTTAAAATAGTTTTGCCTAGAGATGTCCGATAAAGGCTTTTTTGCCGATATCCGATATTACGATATTGTCCAAATCTTAATTACCGATACAGATGTATGCAGTCGTGGAATTAACACGTTGTTATGCCTAATTTTGTTGTGATGCCCGGCTGGATGCATTAAAGAATGTAACAAGGTTTTCTCAAAAATAAATCAAATCAAGTTATGGAGAAAAATGCCAACATGGCACTGCCATATTTATTATTGAATTCACAAAGTGCATTTTTTTTTTAACATGCCTCAAAAGAGAAGCTTGGAATTTGGGACATGCTCTCCCTGTGTGAGCATGAGGAAGTTGAGGTGGGCGGGGTTGGGAGGGGCGGGGTTTTTAGGGGGCGGCGGGGGGTGTATATTGTAGCATCCGGGAAGAGTTAGTGCTTCAAGGTGTTCTGGGTATTTGTTCTGTTGTGTATATGTTGTGTTACGGTGATGATGTTCTCCCAAAATCTGTTTGTCATTCTTGTTTGGTGTGGGTTCACAGTTTGGCGCATATTTGTAACAGTGTTAAAGTTGTTTATACATACGGCCACCCTCAGTGTGACCTGTATGGCTGTTGAAAAAGTATGCGTGGCATTCACTTGTGTGTGTCAAAAGCAGTAGATATTGTAAGGCATTAAAAGCCACAAAATGCAACGAGTCCATCAGACCCACAAGCGCTGGTTGAGTAACAACAATATGAATGTTGCACGGAAAATTTTTCTGCCAGTTTCTGTATCACACAGGGATTCTTCTTTTTTGTTTCTGCACCTGCGGTTGCCACATTGTTTGTCAGCACTGTCTGCTCTCATTTTCTCGCACATTTGACCCTTTGATGTTCTGTGTACATACACTCTGTCCTCCTCCTGTATAGGCCTGCTGTTTAGGTGCGTGCATTACACCAAACATCAATTTCCAGACTTATATTAGCCAAGGGTCCAGTGGACCTGGACATCTTATATGTAAAATAAATGTGTTGGGGGGAGGGGTGGGTGTATGGTGTGTGGTCACTAAATATGTATTCTGATATATGTTCTTCACAGCAAATGAGCCAAAGTCAGTGAGTCTCAGTTTGAAAAATTAATTATCCATCCATCCATCCATTTTCTACCGCTTATTCCCTTTCGGGGTCACGGGGGGCGCTGGCGCCTATCCCAGCTACAATCGGGCGGAAGGCAGGGTACACCCTGGACAAGTCGCCACCTCATCGCAGGGCCAACACAGATAGACAGACAACATTCACACTCACATTCACACATTAGGGCCAATTTAATGTTGCCAATCAACCTATCCCCAGGTGCATGTCTTTGGAAGTGGGAGGAAGCCGGAGTACCCGGAGGGAACCCACGCATTCACGGGGAGAACATGCAAACTCCACACAGAAAGATCCCGAGCCTGGATTTGAACCCAGGACTACAGGAACTTCGTATTGTGAGGCAGATGCACTAACCCCTCTGCCACCGTGATTCTTTTAATAAAAAATTAAAACAGGTCCCACAGACCCGAACACCGGCAAGCAAATTGCTCTAACATAAAAAGGCACTGGTAAGAGAACAAAGATTCTGAGTTTTCACAGTCTAAAGGGCAGAATCTGTTTCCATGCACACATTTGTGCGCATGTAAAGGGTTAACTGACTTTGTGGCGAGCATGCATGTGTGTGCTTTCATCTGTGTCATGGTAATAATGTGAAAGTATGAGCGCTATGCTATAATGGGATATTGGGGGCTGTCAGGCAAAGCGACTGGGGTGCAGTGAGGGGGTGGCAGGATGCATTGCACACCACACACACACACAAAAAGTCACGTTCATAAGTGCAGACAGGAGAATGGCCGCCGTGACCTCGGCCAGTCCAGGAAGGAAGAGGTTAAATAAAGAGCCGGTCAGCAGGCAGGGCCTGCTGCACGTTACGCAAAAAGCAGCGGCTGGCTGCTGCTCAAAGGGGAAGTGCTGAGCTCAGAGGAGCGCTGGCTGGCTGCCACCTCACCCCCTTGCTATTCGCCCACCACTCCCCTAGCCTATCCGCCCATCACGCCGCCAGCCCCCACCACCGCCACAACTTAGCCCCGCCTACCTGCTACAGCTGAGCGCTCCCCATGCTTCCACTCGTCAGGCGTGGTGATGTGTGTCTGTGTGCCTGTTCTGGAATGCAACTCCCCCTCCTCTCTCCTGCCTCGGCTGGGGCGTGTGCGTGTGCGTGCGTGTGCGTGTGTGTGCGTGTGCGTGTGCGTGTGTGTGTGTGTGTGTGTGTGTGTGTGTGTGTGTGTGTGTGTGTGTGTGTGTGTGTGTGTGTGTGTGTGTGTGTGTCTGGAATGATGCCTTCCCTTGACTAGTAAGTGACGTCAGTACACACAACGGGTCAGCTTCAGGCTAGGGAACATTCACTGTGTGTGTGTGTGTTTGTGTGTGTGTGAGAGCGATGGGAGGGGGCAACCAGAGATGAGCCAATTATTGAAGAGCTAGAGAAAAGAGAGGTGGGGCTGTTTTGGAGCAGAATGAGGCTGACTGCTAAGAGTGTGTGTGTGTGTGTGTGTGTGTGTGTGTGTGTGTGTGTGTGTGTGTGTGTGTGTGTGTGTGTGTGTGTGTGTGTGTGTGTGTGTGTGTGTGTGTGTGTGTGTGTGTGTGTGTGTGTGTGTGTGTGTGTGTGTGTGTGTGTGTGTGTGTGTGCGTGTGCGTGCGCATCAAGAAATATCGTGTGTGTGTATTTCTTGCGTCAGTTTAAATATGTTATAAATAAAGTGTGTGAATGTGAGTGTGAATTGTTTCTGGCCCTGCGATGAAGTGGCGACTTGTCCAGGATGTTCACCGCCTTCCGCCCGATTGTAGCTGAGATAGGCTCCAGCGACCCTGAAGGGAATAAGCGGTAGAAAAATGAATGGATATAAAATAGTGTGCATTCTGAAATGCTGCATGGTCGCCGTCCACTTTGTTCATCTTTACATAATTTCCATCCATTGAAAATAAAGGAAGGAAAATAGACGTACAGGCATTTTGAGTAACATTTCAAATGTAAAAAGTAGTTAACCGCTGTTAAAATGAAACATTGCCATGTGTGATTGTGAGGTGAGTCTCTTCACATCATGACTAAACGCAGTTAACTTTTATTACTACTGTAAATTGTAAACTGGAGAAAATTAGAGGCAACTGGAATTGGATTAGATTACATTAGTTTATTTCAAAGGGGACAAAGCAATTTCATAAAACACATGACTACACATGGTTGAAAAGACTGAATTAGCCAGAAGGCTAGTTTTCATCTGTAGTCCCCTGGCCATGATGTAAAAAAGGTATTAAAATTACAATTTAAAACAAAAAAGAAAGAAAGAGGGAGAACAATAATAAAAGCACACAATACATATACAATATGATAAAAAATAAAATACAACATCACAACATAACAAATTATTTTTTCAGGAAAAAAAATGCATATCATGAACTAATAAGAAAAGTACCGTATTTTCCGGACCATAGGGCGCAACGCCAATCTTGTCAGGGCTATTTTCATACAAAAGGTGCACTGGATTATAGGGCACATTGAAGGGGTAGTATTTTTTAAAACACATTTTAAAATGGAAAACACTTCCTTGTGATCTACATAACATGTAATGGTGTTTTTTTTTGGTCAAAATGTTGCATAGATTATTTTCTGCGGATCATCTTCAAGCCACTTTCTGACAGTCGCTTCAGGATGTGCTATTGTGATGGCGGTCTTATTTACATGGCTCACCCTCAGCAACGTCATCCTTGTTGTAGCGGTGTAGCGTGCAAGGACGGGAGTGGAATAAGTGTCAAAAGATGGAGCTAACTGTTTTAATGACATTCAGACTTTACTTAAATCAATAACGGAGCAGCCACTCCTCATCCGTGGCTCACTAATGCAATAACAACGCCGGAAATGTGTCCCGTGAGAAACCGTCTGACCGGAACTCTATAACTACTAAAGTTCCTTGGGTGAATAATGTAAACTCACTTCACCGGTATGTTTTAGCGCTTTCATGGCGAGTTTACCAACAGATACAAGTAAGAACTTTACAATACTTTATATGAGAAATGGCAACAGCGGAGGATGAATGTCCCATAACAAGAAGAAAGAGAACTATTTCTCTATCAACTACGGTGTCGGCCCGGACAACAAAGGCGGACCCGCCCAAATTTTCAGGACTTATGCAGATCCAAAATACAGATCAGCAGAAGAAAAATTTGATGTTGGATAATATTGCAAAACAAAATTGTAGATAATATGCCTTACCCTATACCAGTGGTTCTTAACCTTGTTTGAGGTACCAAACCCCACCAGTTTAATATGCGCATTCACCTTTAGTGAAATATAAAATGGCTTTTTTTTTGTTTTGTTTTTCAAATTCAAGACAAAGTTATATTTTTTCACTGATGGACACAATGAACCGTGCATGAACATCACCTTGTTCAAAGAACAAAACCAACACAGTGCATTAACTCAACAAATGACACACCTGCAAATCGGTGTGACTTCTGCTCTTGCTGTATTCACAATAAGCCGATCGGGAGAAGTTTGTATCTACACGATGAGTCGGGTGTGTCTTGACGTCCGCGGCAGAGTCTCTGCCGAACCCTTGAGGCCGACTCGCCGAACCCCTAGCGTTCGATCGAACCCAGGTCAAGAACCACTGCCCTATACAAACATCATATTACTTGTAGGTCAAAGCTCAGTACAATCCATCAAGCTTACCAAAGTCGTACTAAAACATTTTGATACAATTTTGAGCGCCATGTCTGTTAAATATTTTCAATGGAACATTTAAAATGTTGGTCTTGTTTGAGTCATATTGCAGTCTACACTTATCTCTTATATATAACTGCCATTTTATTGCACTCTACACGTATCTTATGTGTGACTGCCATCTACTGGTCGCACTTATCATTTCACCATGTATCAAATATAATAGGTTTGAGGTTGGTAAGCACAACCAAAATTTTTCCGTACATTAGGCGCACCGGGTTATAAAGCGCACTGTCGAGTTTTGAGACAATGAAAGGATTTTAAGTGCGCCTTATAGTTCGAAAAATACGGTAATTACGTATTAGCACAGGCAAAAACAAGAAAATCTCAGATTGCAACGATTCGAAAATGGCAGCTGAAATTCCTCGGACAGCTTAGAAAAACTGATGTTAACGAGAAAACTAGTAGGAAAGAAGTTTGACAGCGAACAACATCAACAGCCTAGGAAATGTTATCGGAAATATCAATATTATTGAACTCCTACATATGGCAGATGACAGAGAAGACTGTAGAGCCCTGATCATTGATGCCTCACTGAAAAAACTCACAATCTCACCAAGTTAGTAGTTCTAATTTCTAGTCAAAATATCTAAAACTTTATACAAGTCACAATCCCCTAAATAGTAAGACATAAGAACGTACTTTTTAGACAATAGATCTTCTGAGTAAAAAATATACTGTTTTTGAGCTTCACAAGTTGGCTATTGGACACAGCACTTCACAATGCTAGTGAGTATAGCTAATAGTAAGTTTTAATTGCTGATTCCTTATTTCAAGAAATTTTACAAGACATTTTTGACCTGTTCCATTGGCAGATTTATTTGCTGATAACAAGCAAAAATAACTTGTAATCAGCAGAAAATCTGCGAATAGAACAGGTAAAAATTGTCTCTATTAGATTTCTTTAAAAACAAAATTAGCAACTTATATTAGCTATACTTATAAGTAGGGCTGGGCAATATATATCGATATATACGATATATCGCGGGTTTGTCTCTGTGCGATATAGAAAATGACTATATCAATCAATGTTTACTTATATAGCCCTAAATCACTAGTGTCTCAAAGGGCGGCACAAACCACTACGACATCCTCGGTAGGCCCACACAAGGGCAACGAAAAATCACACCCAGTGGGACGTCGGTGACAATGATGACTATGAGAACCTTGGAGAGGAGGAAAGCAATGGATGTCGAGCGGGTCTAACATGATACTGTGAAAGTTCAATCCATAATGGATCCAACACAGTCGCAAGAGTCCAGTCCAAATCGGATCCAACACAGCAGCGAGAGTCCCGTTCACAGCGGAGCCAGCAGGAAAACATCCCAAGCGGAGGCGGATCAGCAGCGCAGAGATGTCCCCAGCCGATACACAGGCGAGCAGTACATGGTCACCGGATCGGACCGGACCCCCTCCACAAGGGAGAGTGGGACATAGGAGAAAAAGAAAAGAAACGGCAGATCAACTGGTCTAAAAAGGAGGTCTATTTAAAGGCTAGAGTATACAAATGAGTTTTAAGGTGAGACTTAAATGCTTCTACTGAGGTGGCATCTCTAACTTTTACCGGGAGAGCATTCCAGAGTACTGGAGCCCGAAATGAAAACGCTCTATAGCCTACAGACTTTTTTGGGGCTTTGGGAATCACTAATAAGATGGAGTCGTTTGAACGCAGATTTCTTGCCGGGACATATGGTACAATACAATCGGCGAGATAGGATAGAGCTAGGCCGTGTAGTATTTTATACGTAAGTCGTAAAACCTTAAAGTCACATCTTAAGTGCACAGGAAGCCAGTGCAGGTGAGCCAGTACAGGCGTAATGTGATCAAACTTTCTTGTTCTTGTCAAAAGTCTAGCAGCCGCATTTTGTACCAACTGTAATCTTTTAATGCTAGACATGGGAGACCGGAAAATAATACGTTACAGTAATCGAGACGAGACGTAACACACGCATGGATAGTGATCTCAGCGTCTTTAGTGGACAGAATGGAGCGAATTTTAGCGATATTACGGAGATGAAAGAAGGCCGTTTTAGTAACGCTTTTAATGTGTGACTCAAAGGAGAGAGTTGGGTCGAAGTTAACACCCAGATTCTTTACCGTGTCGCCTTGTTTAATGGTTTGGTTGTCAAATGTTAGAGTTGTATCATTAAATAGAGGTCGGTGTCTAGCAGGACCGATAATCAGCATTTCCGTTCTTTTGGCGTTGAGTTGCAAAAAGTTAGCGGACATCCATTGTTTAATTTCATTAAGACACGCCTCCAGCTGACTACAATCCGGCGTGTTGGTCAACTTTAGGGGCATGTAGAGTTGGGTGTCATCAGCATTACAGTGAAAGCTAATACCGTAATATCGTAATATTCGAGTATACATTCTCACGCAGGACTTTTAGCTGCGGGCGTACACTACAGGCTCTCCTCGCTCTTTCCTGTGTCTCCATCTCGCAGACAAGCAGGCGCACATTCTTACATACGTCACAAACTGTCACGTCACACGTCACATACACGCTCTCGCAGAGCAGAGAGGTAGCGGCGTGGCTAACGTCAGCTGCTAACGTAGCCGTACGAGAGAAAGATGATGCGGATCTGGTAACAAATGAAGGAAGACTTAATTCCCAATAAAAACAGCATGGTTTCCATCGCGTAGCGGCGTGGCTAATGTTAGCTGCTAACGTAGCCGTACGAGAGAAAGATGGTGCGGATCTGGTAACAAATGAAGGAAGACTTAATTCCCAATAAAAACAGCATGGTTTCCATCGTCTGGTGGTGGTCCGGCTTCAAGTGGGAATATTTTAAACAGACAACCGTAATTTGTCAAGTGGGGAGGGAAAAACTTTACAAATATGTTGCATCATTTGTAAAGTTTTTTTTGGATTAATTGATACTTTTATTAGTAGATTGCACAGTTCAGTAGGTATTCCGTACAATTGACCACTAAACGGTAACACCTGAATAAGTTTTTCAACTTGTTTAAGTCGGAGTCCACGTTAATCAATTCATGGTAGTCACTCGCTAGAGTATGAAGAGAATTTCATAACCTTAGTAACATACCACATCGTGAAGGACAAATACTATTTGATTTTCTATTATGCAGCTCATTTTTATTTGACACTTAAAATGTCTCTGACAATCTTGCAATTTATGTTTTGGAAATGACTTGAATGTTTGTGCCATTGCTTAATAACTGTTTAATAGCATTATTTGAAAAGTCACCTGCTAGAGAATGAAGATAATTTCATAACGTCCGTAGTAACCTACCACATAGCGAAGGACGAATACTATTTGATTTCTTATTATGCAGCTCATTTATATTTGACACTTAAATGTCTCTGACAATCTTGCACTTTCTGTTTTGGAAATGACATGGACGTTTGTGCCACTGCTTAATAACTGTTTAATATATACAGTTTTGGTCTACTGACTTAATTGTGATTTCCCTCTCTGCATGAAAGTTTAAAAGTAGCATATATTTATGCAGTATGAAGAAAAATGTTTTAATGTAGACACATAGAATCATCATACTGCTGTGATTATATGCATCAAGTGTTCATTCAAGGCCAAGGCAAAATATCGTAATATATATCGTATATATATGGCCTAAAAATATTGCAGTTGACATTTGTGTTTTGCATAACAGGGTTCATTTGTAACTAAAAAAAAACCCAAATAGGGCTGCAAGCCTATGAACTATTTTGATTGTCGATTAGTTATCGACTATCTTCACCATTAGTTGACTATAATCGGATTATGAAGTGTACACACATTCAATTGCTCTAATTTAGCCATTGCCGTTTAAATTCAGCTTGAGATATTTTTTATTCAGACCCTTACTAACAATAAAGATGACTACTTTATTCAGAAATATGTATTTGTGCTGGATCTGTGCTTCTCATTAGGCTGTCTCAAAACAAAACTGGCTAATAAACCTTTGCTCATTTAAAAGTAAGAATCTAGCTAACTTCTTCAAAAAGAAAAGCTCATTTTGTGATGTGTTTGGAAATATTTACATTGGTATTTAGACAAAGTTTGGCTGGCGGATATTTTTTTTCTGACAACTAACTTCATCTCTCGCCTGTAGGCTAACTATCTTACCAAGTATAGTTGGATATCGCATCTGTCAGTTGTCCGACATGACTGGCATGAAAAGCAAAGTACGCGTTCCAAATTCCGCCATTTATTTGTGTCTTTGACGTGTTAAAGGTAAAATGTTCCCGTACTTTTAACGTTTTTGCCCGCTTTGTTGTTACATTGGTAGCAATTTTTCTCTTTCAGTTGCTGCCAGTCACGGTTTGAGCTTCGTTTCCATTCGGAAATACACGGGCGATGACATCACCAACTATTATTGTTTGTCAGCGACAAATATCATAACGGGTTTGACGAATATAACTTATTGAAAGAAGGTCACAGACTACACCGTCATTAATTAGCTAGTACTGCATATAGCACAGAACAACAGAAACAGAACCAATAATGTAGGCTCTGAGGTGCAAACTGCTTAGCCAGTATTTATAGCAGTGATGAGTCCATTGTAAACAAATAAAATCAAGGGTAACACGCATGAGTTTCACACCATCAGCTGAGAAGCGCAAATTACATTTTAAAGTACCAGTAGAGTGGGAAAACAAGTTGCCTCTATATTGGAGCTATTACCAAAGATATATGTAATTTATGACACCAAAATACTTCCAAAGTTTGCTAGTAAATAAATATGATCAAAATAGTATCAATCTCATGGAGATTCCCGAGCCATTTTGAAAGATAATGAGCTAGCCAGACACGTCATCGCGTGATTTTAGAGGTCGGAACCACAGATCCCTTCATCACCAACAACAATGCAAATCATGCAGTCTTTGTGAGAACCAACAACAATTACTTTGGGAAAAATTATGATCCAGAAAATTATATTGTTGATCCTGAATATAAAGAGGATTATCTACACGTTCTAGAAACTCTGCTAAACAAATCCAACTTTAGTGGAACACTAAGGATCATGTAGCATTATTCGTAAGTGCTAATCAAGAAATACAAACTACAAACATAACAAAACGATAACTTACTGTACAATGTCTTCTGTTACTTCGATGACGACTGATAGGATTTCCATATATTTGCCTGTTTAGAATCAATCATGATGCACACAAAGGCTTAAGAAGGAAAAGTTTCCCTGCAGACACGGTCTTCGGTTTTGTGTGTTTGTTTCCATCTCAGGGTATGAAGTGAATGTCACAGATGAACAACTTCTAGCTTTATGGCTATATCCTCCTAATATCCAGATGAGGGGCATAATTGTATAATCTAGAATTACATTGACAAGCAGCAGGACATAGCTGCCGACTCACAGTAAAGCACTAGAGGGCCACTTAGCTGTGTGCTACCAATGTGTTGCTAAAAAATAGTTGCCTATGTTAACGCTTTTAATAACAACACCACTAATATTTGTTTAATATTCATGTCACGATGTGTGTATAAGGTATTTTCGGCGGGTTTTGAATGGTTATTTAGAGGGTTTAGTGGGCAAAATTGAGAGCCCCCCCATTGACTGCATTGTTCGCGGACTTTTTATTTGTGTTTATTTATAACTTGGAAAACATAACAAAGAAAAACGTGTACATGTCTTTCATAAAGATTTTTTAATTTTTGCGTATTACTACAGTTATGTCAATTTACGGAAATTACTGAAAATGTTTCGAGCCGAATATTAAAAAAATGGTTGACTCAATTTGAGGCATTTTTTTATTTTTAGACGGTATTTTCACATACTTTGCGGATTTTAAATACGATTGGATATGGTTTAGTGGATACAACGATACGCAACTAACCATATACAGTTTGATTGATTGATTGATTGAAACTTTTATTAGTAGATTGCACAGTACAGTAGATATTCCGTACAATTGACCACTAAATGGTAACACCCGAATAAGTTTTTCAACTTGTTTAAGTCGGGGTCCACGTAATCAATTCATGTGAACTTGTTTTTTTCACTCTACTGGTATTTAAAAGCGCATGCAGAGGCAGCTAAGGACCACTCATGATTCTTCAAATGCAGCTACTGTGGCGGTTTAAAAAAACAACAAACACCATTAGGCGGTTACCTACAGTCACATCTGGAACTGATTTATGTTATGACCCCATGCTGATTACAATCTGTGTGCCTACTTCCTGGAAAAAGAAATAGTAAACCTAAAATATGCTGGAATATAGGTCATAGTCCCCCTTATTGTCATCTCTGTAGTTCCTTTTTACAACAGGCTTTCTTCCGGCTTTCAAACTGAACTTTTGAACTTAATGGGATTTGTGAGTCAATGTTCAACTGAAGCAAGAGCCACACATTTGTAATCAATGGTGACCGGCACAACAACTGTCATTTTGGGACGCTCATGCTTGAATGTATACACAAGCAAACACCAACGCACATTCCAAAGCAATGCGCCACATTTATTGTTCCACTCTTTGTTTAGTCTTCAAGCTTGACGGACTTTTGGCAGCAGCATCATCTTCTCAGTTTATCGCCTGGCCAGCGCTATAATGTCTCCACTCTATGGCTTTGTCGTTAGAAAGATACTCAAGGCCAGGAGTAGGAGACAATGGCTTTTCAATGGATCCCATTACCTCCCATCTACAGTATATAGCGGCTGTAGCCCTACTGGGACACAGCTCTGCTAATTACACACATCCATTCCCAGCTAGCTGTAATTTCATTCACACTAATGAACCTTACACATGGATTGCTATAATGTAAAGTTAATGTACAGCCAGGAGACCGGAATTAGCAGGTGGCCGGCTCCTTCAGTGACAGGGATACTTGTGGAATAGCACACGAAAGTAGGCGCCATTCTGAAATGACACCTGGTTGTAAATCTACATATAATGGTATTGCCAGTCCAAGGTTAACAGCGCTCTCGCTACCCAATTGCAGATTAGTTACTTCCTGTTTTAAAATATCCTAAAATGTGTCCTGTGTGTGTCGGGTCTAATTTGACATATTTAGACAGACTAGCAACAACATGGATGCTAATTAACATCAGAGTTCAAAAACACAAGCGCATTTATGCGAGGTTCAGAGTTGTAACATTTTAGGAATTTATGGACAAATTGTGGTAGCTTTCATGTAGTTTCAAAATCAAAGTTTTGTGTTGACTTTAAAGATGTTTTTTCAGCCACTAAAATCACAAAAATACCATGTTTCATTAAAAAAAAAAAATTCTGCTAGGCTAAGCTAAATAGCCTTCGACTGCAGCTTTGTGTTTACTGTACTAAATTCTGGTAAATTATAGGAACTTTTACAGTAGTTTTGCGTGTGTTTACCATGGAATTGATTTACGTGGACCTCGACTTAAACAAGTTGAAAAACGTATTCAGTTGTTACCATTTAGTGGTCAATTGTGCAGAATATGTACCGTACTGTGCAAACTACTAATAAAAGTTTAAATCATTCAAAGTTTAAATGTGAAACTATATACAGTATAATGTTGCACTTCTACTTTATTAAATCCATGATATTTAATACAGTTTGTGCTTTCAGTAAATATTTGTTGTATTTTTGACCATCATTTTTGTAATGTAATCAACTTAAACCCTAAACAAAAATACAAAACACGTAATGTTTATTTTATTGTAAGTTAATTGCACTTTTTGGGGAATTTAACCTAACGTTCACAATCACGAAAGACATGACGATGGATATTTATATATTTTTTGCATTCCAAATATTAAATAAATGCGATCAGAAGTTTGCTTGAATCGGAGCTTTTAAGAGCTGCGCAATTCCGCTTACAAAGCCCTTCAAGTACCAGTAGAGCGGAAAAACATATTGGTCTTAAATGCTTAATTGTGTTTCATTGTATCCATTAAAACCATATCCAATCATATTTACAATCCACATAGTATGTAAAAACACCGCTTAAACCTCACATCCATCCATCCATTTTCTACCGCCTATTCCCTTTTGGGGTCACGGGGGGCGCTGGCGCCTATCTCAGCTACAATCGGGCGGAAGGCGGGGTACACCCAGACAAGTCGCCACCTCATCGCAGGGCCAACACAGATAGACAGACTACATTCACACTCACATTCACACACTAGGGCCAATTTAGTGTTGCCAATCAACCTATCCCCAGGTGCATGTCTTTGGAAGTGGGAGGAAGCCGGAGTACCCGGAGGGAACCCACGCATTCACGGGGAGAACATGCAAACTCCACACAGAAAGATCCCGAGCCTGGATTTGAACCCAGGACTGCAGGACCTTCGTATTGTGAGGCAGACGCACTAACCCCTCTGCCACCGTTAAGCCCTAAACCTCACAAAATGCCACAAATTCAGTGAGCTCTTTAGAATATCCCGCTCCGAATACGTTTGGCTATTTCCGGAAATTGACGTCACGATGGGAACCATAGAATCAGATCGGCCATACTGGAAATACTAAAAAATTAGACAGAGATGTGCTGTCTATCATTCACAATCTTTATACAAGACATAAACACACTTTTTTTTTTAAAATTATGCATTCTAAGTCATAAATAAATAAATACATAAAGTCTGCTAACAATGTAGTCAATAGGGGCTCTCTATTTTACCTACAAAACCCTCTAAATAACCATCCAAAACCCGCCAACAATACTCTTTATACATATAGTGACCTGATTATTTACCAAATATTAACAATGTTATTATAAGCGCTAACGCAAACAAACTATTTCTTAGTGGTGCAATGATACAGACAGCTTAGTAGCCCTCTGCTGCCTTTACTGTGAGCTGGCAGCGATATCCTGCTGCTCCCGCATCATCACATCTCGGCTCGTCAACGTTGTTTTAGATTATGAATCATGCGAGTCATCTGGATAATATAGGATTTAGCCTTGAATCTAGAAGCTGTTCATCTGTGACATTCAATTCATACCCAGAGATGGAGACAAACACAAACAAACGACGACAGTGTCTGCAGGGAGACTTCCTTGTTAACCCATTGTGTGTATCATGATTATTTCTTCATCTAAATGGGAATTTATGGACAGCCTATCAGTAGTCATCAAAGTAAGAGAAGACATTGTACAGTAGGCTATCATTGTATTATGTTTTTAGTTTGTTTTTCTTGTTTGGTTTATTTAGTAACACTAAGCAATGCTGCCAAGTGATGCTGTTGTGTTTCACTAAAGCTGAATTTGTTTAGCAGAGCTTCCAAAACTTGTAGCTAATCCTGCTTATATTCAGGATCAATATTATTAGGTTCTGGATCATGATTTTGCCCAAAGTAACCGTTGGTTGCTCTCACACATTTAGTATTTACGTATTTTGATCATTAAGCATACGTGGCGCATTAATTTAAAATACTCATCACGTTTGCTTTTTTTTGTTCATCACTGATTATTACTCACTGCAGACTTTGAAAGCCAATAAACATAATAAAACATAACTTACTGTACAACATCTGCTGTCATTAAGATGCAGCCTGCTAGGATGTTCAGATATTCCCATTTAGATGATGAATGTCTCATAATGCTCACAAAAAAACCGATGGAGGGAACCTAGTGTATTTTTGTGTCGTCCTCGCTATTTTCGGGTCTTAAATGGCTGTCAAAAATTTCCAACTTGTCGGAATACCTACTCAGACTTCTTCTGTCCAGGTGAGATGCATGATTTGTGATCTAGAATAAACTTACGGGTAGCAGGGAAGGGAAAAAATAGACCACTCGAAATTGTAAACAAAGGCACACACAGTAGTGATCACGGCGCCGCTATAAATTGTTAATCTGCGTTAGTGCTTAAAATAACAGTACCACTAATACTTGGTTAATATTCAAGACACGAAATCTAAATGTATTATTGTTGCTGGTTTTTGAATGGTTATGTATTGGGCGAAATAAAGGACTTCCCATTGGCTCCGCTGTAACCTGACTTATTTACGTTTATTTAATATTTTGAATGCATTACAGAAAAATCCATCCGTCGTCATAAGAATTGTGAACGATTGGCAAAATTCCAAAAAAGTGCAGTTCCCCTTTAAAGTTATTTGATTAAACAATGTAACAGTTGTCAATTTGTATACATTTCTGTTTAATTCATGTAAACGCCACTGTATTTAACCCTTTGTTGTTTCCCGAATCAACCCTGGCTGTCTTTTCCCCATTTGCCAGTCATTCCTTTTAGAGCGGCAACCTTTTGGGATGAGTCATCAGCATGCAGCAGCATCAGCTCCGCTTGACAGGCTCCCGTCCGGCAGAATTAGAATCCATTTTGAAAGTGATAGTTGGAAAATTGCAAGTCACTCTGGATGTAGCGCTTGGCAACTAAGTGGCAGTCAGCAGCGGCTTGTCACTTCCGAACTGCCAGATCGTGACAGCTACGGTGCCTCCCCCTCCCTTCCTTTGCCTTCCATCCCGCTGATTAGTGTGTACATTTTGCTTGTCAGGATCGGAAAACTCGCAGAATTTTTCCTGAATACAAATTCATGCTTCATGAACAAGTTGGGATCGTGAGAGAGGGGACATACATGGATGTCCCAAATGATGAAAACACATCTGGGGGGAGGATCCCCGCCCTCCCCGGAGGGTTCAGGGCATAAATATGGCCGCCCTTGGAGCTCAGCTGTGTTATTCCAGCCCATGTAACACCTAAGAGACACACACACACACCAAGGTCTCCAGTAGGATAGCATTGATCTCTATTTGTGCTCCCTTATAGGACCACACATGCTTAGACCTAAGATCCGAAAAGGCCTTGTGTTGGTCTTTGTAGGCCAATTTATTGGGTCAGTTCAAGGAAGCCGCAATGAGTTGGGATCTCTTTAGCTGTGGGTGGGATTCAGGCAGCGTTTAAAAGGTGAGGGGAGGTCGTGCAATGTTCTTCGACCTCTCTTCGAACTGCCGCAAAGCCTTGCTTTTCTTTGGTCGGGGTTCAGGTCTCCTTTCAGGGTTTCCAATCCAACCACACAGATTGGATTCCAGTCCAGTAGTCGTTTTATCCCGGAGGCTTTTCAGCAGGCCATCTTTGGTCAACACAGAGTCAAATCCCTTGTTTCTAAATGGCCGCAGGCGCTCACAGGCTTTGTATCATAAAAAGTGAGTTAAGAGTCAGGAGGTCTCGTGTCGGCTCGCTCTGTCTGATGAGGTAATTTAATAAGGTGCGAGGGAAAATTTAACGTATTTTTACTCTCTTTGTTGACTCCCTATCACATCGAAATTGGCCATGTAGTCTGATTTTTCGCACACATCAAGTCCAAAGCGGTGTGGTGCCATATTAGATTTAGTTGACAGTTAGTCTCAATTTAGCCAGTACACTTAATGTCCTCTACCAGTTTCCTACTTTGATTTGGAATCTTAATTTGATTAGAGAAATAGATATGTTTGCAGCCTAATCAAATTAAGTCCAGTCCAACACTGAGCACTTTTGTGCTTTTGCGAGCACAAAGTCGGCTAACCCCCGTCTCCATTCTTCCATCTCAGTAAGGATTCCAGTCTGGGGCCTTTCCGCTGAAAAACGTGATCTGATTTGGATGATTTGAAAATGAATCAGTCTTGACTTGGCATGTGGTGCTGTGATATTTGTAGAATCGATAGATCCATTATCAGTGGATGTCATTGTTGTCACCTTGGAGAACCGGTCTTGGGAAGTAGAAGTGTACAACTACAAGCGCAGTAAATGTCTGGGTAATTCAATCAATCAAATTCCCAGAATATTTTGGCCTTCATGTGAAATCCCTGTTTACATGCATGCTGTCTAAATCAATGATTGCCCACTGTGTGTCTTTGAAATGAATGGTTAACATAGCTTTCTACAGCACTTTCGTGCTGTCAGTTATTTTTTTAATGTTTTTTTTTTTAATGACATCTGCTTTGGTTCTTGTGATCGTCCTTTGAGAAATCGAAAAAAATCACCTTTGTGATGTTTTGCTGTCTAAAAACAAACTTTGCTATGCACAGAGTTATTTATAATACATGGATGCAATGGTGTCTAAATTGTTATAAATGGACATTCCAGTATTATTCCACCAAATAGTTTGATTAAGCACACCGTCATACCACTTTGGGTGTTTTTACCCTTTAAAATAAATAATAATGAGAGGTATTAAATACATTTTATTTACTGCTGTGACGAAAAATAGACCTACAATGAGTTTCTCTCCGTTTCTATGCAAATTAGTTTTGGTGTTAGAAAACCGACTTATTCATTAAAATGTTTTGCTACTTATTGAACATGTTGGCGTAATGCACTTGTATACTTAGAAAATTAGTGACATTTTAGTGTCTGCATCTTTAATTTGTTTTCCTGTTGGTGTAAACTGGCCCCCTCCCTTCGGCTTCTCGTCATCTACTGTTAATTAAATGTTCGGGTTGGAGCCGCGCTATGATCTTTCTTCCATGTAGACTGGTCCATGCATAGAAAGTCCACTCTGGTGATCCTTTGATCAAAGTGTTTACATTTATGTGCAAGGAGCAACACATTTCCAATCCATATTGTAGATATGTTAATTAGAGATATTTAAAAAGGTTGAACACAATCTATGAGGGTATTAATATGCACTTTTTAAAAGCTGGTTTTGTACAAATTGATCCTATAAATATTTTCATTAGTACATATAAAAGTATTGTACTATGTCTATATATTTATATCCAAGAGTTCAGTGCTCTAAGTTTTGCTTAGGTTATACTGAATAGCAAGGCAATTATCAGGTCTTGGTGTCAAACTATTGGCTTCTTGAGGAAACTTGTTTCATTTTTGAATGTTAGGAGAAGTTATTAAAGACACTGAGGCGACCTGGCACGCTTTACAGAGAAGGATCTGACTCGTAAGTGCTTTTCTACCACAGAATGCACCCACTCAACTCCTGGATGATACAGTACAGACGAGGACGCTCCTTCCGCATTCATTTAGCTACATGGTCAACCGCTGACTTGAGACTCTCTCTCTGAATGTTTTGAACTCTTGTTTTGATGCAGATAAGTTTTGCCATATCTTTATAATTGTAGCCCTACTTCCCATAACTGGTGCTGTGTAGCCATCTTTCTTCTTCAGGTTGCAAAGTTGTCGAATGAATCGATAGCTAGTTGCATTCAAGAGACGCGCTCCAGTTTGTCTCATTTGCAATCAATTCCAAACAATCGACAGAATTCTAAACCATCCATTAATCAACTAAGCAATGCCTATCTGTATTCTTGAGTCCAAAGAGCACACACTAGCTTATCAGCACTTTCATTTTAAAACTCCAGAGAGGGAAGAGAGCGAAGGGCTAATCTGGGGGGGGTGTGTGAGTGTCGAGGATGCTTTGATGTAGCAAAAATGTGGGTGGTCCTTCAAGCCTCTGTGGGATTTGAACCTATATAAATATATATACATATGGGCGCTTTCTGCCTTGCTCTTTCACACACTCTTCCACAACGCCGAGGGCCAAGTGTGATTTCACCGTTGCGGCCAGGAGGGGTTTCTAGGGCAACCTCACAGAAGCCTTGTTCTAAAAATGGCCGCCATGGTTACTTTGAAAGCCAAGAGCAGCCTCTTGAACCCGCACAGAAAGAATCCCTGAGCACCACTCGTGGAAAGGAGAGGGGGAAATCTTCTAGGTGGACTGGGGTGGGAACCAGACTCTTACATAGCAAGTACACGAGACGTGGAAGGTTTCAACCCACCCAACCAGGAGTCATGGGAGGTATGCGTGTGTGTGTGTGTGTACCTAAACAGTAATATCCCTGTACTCAGCACTTGGCTAAATTAAAAGGGCATTTTTGGCGTGGGGGGCAGTTTTTGGTGCCCAGGCTATTGGACAGGGAAAGGCGAAACTCATTACCTACCCATCTGTCAGAGAGAGAGCTGTGGGAAAAGGGCGAGGGAGGATGGTGGTTTGGAGCAAGCAAAACAAAATAGACTTTTGAATCAGTTACAGTATATCATCCAAGTGTGATGAATTTGAAAAATAATTGTGTAAATTTTACCCCAAGGGGGAAGTGGTGGTGAAAAAGACGGTACAGCTGTTTTGGACTTTAGCATGAGTATCTTATTTTTTTTTTTTTTTTTTGCTCTCACATGTTTTTGATGTTCTCCTTTTCATTGCCCTCTCCGGACTCTTCAAACACAAGTGTGTCTCACACACACACGCTCCTGATACACTCTCTATTGAAGCAACAATATGTGGTAACTTAGAGATAAAAATCTTTGTAAAAAGGAGGATAGTGACTCTGACCACAGCTCTACTATTTTAATTGGCAAAAGCAGGTATAAAGTACTATTG
Organism: Nerophis ophidion; assembly: GCF_033978795.1. NCBI lineage: Eukaryota > Metazoa > Chordata > Actinopteri > Syngnathiformes > Syngnathidae > Nerophis > Nerophis ophidion. Next base: position 30,856,147 of record NC_084611.1, on the reverse strand, counting down.
CCAATAACTATTTTGGTGACCCTGTTCGCTGATTGGTTGAGCAAATTCCTCACTACCTGTAATATTTTAGGATACATGAACATAAAAATGACTAATATACAGTATTATATGATAACTCAATGACGACAACATTCTTTGTATAAGTATATTTTACTCAGTGTAAATTGAGGGAACACAATAACAAACTGGCCACTGCCGTTCACATAACCGACTGACAACCGGAAGTACAATAATAATGCGCAATGCAAAAACAGAACATTTACATTGTACACCACAGTCTCAGCTTTGCTGCAGCGATCTGTTTTCTTGCTGCTCTCCGTCTCCTCGCGGATAAAACAAGTCACCTTGCTATAGTCAACAGCCACATGCGGCGAAGCAAATACATAACATCTTCCCCATTTTGGTTATCCAACAGTAGCTATGCTTACATGCGCAAACTTTCTCTAATATGATCTCAAACTTGGTTGATCAAAATTCCAAACTCACATGGCGTGCGTATTCATGCGGCAAGCATTTAATAGAAAAAGAAAAAACATTTGGTCATGTGCACAGTTGCCTTTTTTTGGAAATAGAAGAAGGAACTACTTCTTCCATGTTGTTAACAAACTCTGTGTTGACTGCACATCGTCAGCTCATTCACCATTAATTTTCTACCTTCTGGCGTTGTGCACATTTATGTACATCATCACGGTGGGACAGAGGTTAGTGCATGTGCCTCACAATACAAAGGTCCTGAGTAGTCCTAAATTCAATCCCGGGCTCGGGATCTTTCTGTGTGGAGTTTACATGTTCTCCCCGTGACTGCGTGGGTTCCCTCCGGTTACTCCGGCTTCTACCCACCTCCAAAGACATGCATCTGGGGATAGGTTGATTGGCAACTCTAAATTCGCCCCAGTGTGTGAATGTGAGTGTGAATGTTGTCTGTCTATCTGTGTTGGCCCTGTGATGAGGTGGCGACTTGTCCAGGGTGTACCCCTTGCCCAGGGGTACACCCTTGACTTACCATGAATTGATTAACGTGGACCCCGACTTAAACAAGTTGAAAAACTTATTCGGTTGTTACCATTTAGTGGTCAATTGTACGGAATATGTACTGTGCGGTGCAATCTACTGATAAAAGTCTCAATCAATCAATCAAACCCCGCCTTCCGCCCAAATGCAGCTGAGATAGGCTCCAGCACCACCCGCAACCCCAAAAGGGGCAATTGGTAGGAAATGGATAGATAGATGGATCTTTGTGGTGATATTATCCTCATGAACCTCAAAGTTGTTGTCCTAGGGCATGTTAACATTTTCCTCGTCTGAAACAACATCCACACAAGTGAAAAACAAGTTTGTCAACGGTTGATCTCCCATAAAGTCATCCATCAGCTAGAAAGCTGGCAGGGTCAGAACCGTTTTGACTTTCAGCTTTTTAATAAGCCTTTTAAACATTTCCTGCGTTTTTTAATTTGGTTGATTGTTTTCTGCAGTTTTTATTAACTTGTTTGCACAACTTTGTGTTTCTACCAACCTTTCAACTATCAAGGCATTCAACAATCCTGAGTTCTCAATGTTTCCAACAATCAAGCCGGGTCAGCAACGGACCAATTATGCTTCCCTGCCCCATGTTTACTGCACACTGTGAACATTTGGCTGTCTCAAGGGCGGAAACGCATCACGCTGACGTAGCACATGTGCGCAGTGAACGAGATTATACTCCAACAACGCAGACGGTAGCTGAATGCCTGTTCACATGGTCGCCGTTCCGAATAACCAGCGGCAAATCATCAAATATTACTGTTTTACACTGGTAAAACCAACGTTTTCAAGCTTCTGTCCATGTAAACCGATGCTTGTTTTACCAGTGTCTTAAAGGGTGAAATAGACTCTGTCCATGTAAACAGATGCTTGTTTTACCAGTGTCTTAAAGGGTGAAATAGACTTCATTATTTTAGACCTAAATGGACTAGAATGGCAGTCAATAGAGGATGGATCTGTAACAGGCACAAATTATATAGACTTTCTTACTTTTAACCCCCTTTAATCACTTTATTAAAATAAAGTGTTTTATCTTTCTACATTCAAACACAGTGTTATGAGTAATATCACATTGGCCAAAAATATTAAATGTACTGTTTTGTTTTGTTTTGTTTTTGTCCTGTTTAGCTAATCAGGCAAATCATGTTTTTGATGTAGAAGCCCATATCTGCTGTACAGATTTACTCTTCAAAAGAGAAGTGTGGGATGCTTCTCTTGTTGCCTTATTTGTATTTGAATTTATTAAATGAAATGCGGATGATAAGACAGACACAATAACAACAAAAACAGAACAACATTAGCAAATACGATATGTACAAATATGATGCGGAAATTGATAGCAAAGAGCCAATTTGCAAAGCGGATAATTAATAACACAGAAATTGCAATGAAAAGTACTGCACTACAAATGGAGCAGTAAAAATACCAATAGAAATAACACTATTTATGATGAATAGTAATAACTACCTCATTTATCAACAATGCAGTTGTTTCAAATGCAACAATACATACATGTAATGATAACTTGAATTGTATTAAATATACTTGTTGAATAAAACCTTACTTGTTTTTAATGAATATTCAGGACTACTACGCTACTGTTCTAATATTGGTCATTATGGTGGTAAGTTTAAGAACCACTGCTTTAATAGCGACTTTGAACATATGAAACGGGGGAACAAACCTTAAGAAGACCCATATCCTTACCAAAATGTAATGGACTCTTCCTTGACCAAAGCCCCGCCTCTCCACAACGCTGGCAGAGGTAATTACTCAAATGCCTTGCAACAAAAAGCGAGTTTATTTCACCATTGTACCACAAGCTGCATCGCGTAAACCTTTTTGTACCACTTGGGTGACTCGCTACGACCGCCTCACGGCGACAGTCGCTCTCTTTGATCAGTGCAGATGCAGGCGGTTGCTTTATTGCGTGCACAGCCCCTTCTTCTCTGAATATTGTTAACAAACTTGTCCTCCCTCTGCCAGCTGGCGCTTGCAATTGGGAAAATCTGTATGGCGATATTTACCACCGACACTTCCTAGTTGTGCAGTTAGTGTTGACCATTGCACTGCATTGATACACAAGACCTTGGTTGTTTCATTTAGCATCCACCCTGCAGAGGTTGCGCTGACCCTTTTTATTATTGGCCTCGGTTTAGCTTACGCGTGCGTCCCCTTTCCATTTGCATGCAATAAAATATTCAACTCCTCCCTTGCGCGTACATCAATGGGAAGCCGCTTTGATATCGCTCACTAATACATGCTTGATATAACAGCGTTGCGTACCGCTCAGCCCTTTGATAAACATGTTTAGGTGATGTATGTCTTCGCTTGCTCCAAATATTTCAAACATCTCTCCTGAGCACATGAATGCATTCATAAGCTGCTCTCAGCCTCTCCTTAACCACTCCCATTATTAATAAATGTATGATCCCATGCTGTGAATCGGCGGGTGTGTGCGTGTCTGATTCATATGCTCATCTTGTGTGTTTTACAATACAGTCCCGGGGACTCCACCCTGCTCATTCATATTCATCCCTGCATAATATAAAGCGGTGGCACCTCCAGATAGCGCAGTCAGGGATAAGATCAAACATGATATGCAAAGTAAGGGAGTTTGGAGGCGGGGGCTGTATAATACCTGCTGTAACTTTCTGCACATGCTCCTCGTTGCTGTTCCCATGCATTGCAGATGACTCATTTAAGCCCAGTGCAATTTTGTTCAGCTTTCCACGATAGTTTTCAATGGTGTAGTATTCTCCCAGCAATGCAACACTGCCCCGAAACGCTACCATGCTGAAACACTGTAACCTCTTCCTCATAGAGTTGAATGTACTGTATTGATACATAATCCAACATTTTCAATGCATGTGCTCTTGTGTGAGCAACCGTACAAACACAGATCCACCTCTTCACCTAGGCTTGAGCCTAGAATAGAGAGACTTTCTGCCCAACAAATGACAACTATTCGGCAACTGGTTTTCTTTGTGGCCCATTTTAAAGAATTGACACATGTATGTTGATCAATCAGAATACAACATTGTCTTTATTCCACCCTTTGGGTACCATTGCTCACCCTAGTGAAGTTGTTAAAATCAAACAGGGGGAAAATACTGGATTTTTTTAGTCTTGGCATTTATTTGGAGGCCTCCAAATGTATTTAATCAAATACTGAAATTCCACGACATAGGGCAAACAGATAAAATTATACACAAAGCAAACTACAGACTGCTACCCAAGAATATACGAACCCTGTTTCTATATGAGTTGGGAAATTGTGTTAGATGGATGTTAAAACTGATAAACATTTTTTTTTTTCTCGCAAATAATCATTAACTTTAGAATTTGATGCCAGCAACACGTGACAAAGAAGTTGGGAAAGGTGGCAATAAATACTGATAAAGTTGAGTAATGCTCATAAAACACTTATTTGGAACATCCCACAGGTGTGCAGGCTAATTGGGAACAGGTGGGTGCCATGATTGGGTATAAAAGCAGCTTCCATGAAATGCTAAGTAATTCACCAACAAGGATAGGGAGAGGGTCACCAATTTGTAAGGAAATTGTCGAACAGTTTTAGAACAACAATTCTCAACGAGCTATTGCAAGGAATTTAGGGATTTTACCATCTACGGTCTGTAAAATCATCAAAAGGTTCAGAGAATCTGGAGAAATCACTGCATGTAAGCGACAATATTATGGACCTTTGATCCCTCAGGCGGTACTGCATCAAAAATCGATATCAGTGTGGAAAGGATATCACCACATGGGCTCAGGAACACTTCATAAAAACACTGTCAGCAACTACCGTTGGTCGCTACATCTGTAAGTGCAAGTTAACACTCTACTATGCAAATCGAAAGCCATTTGTCAACAACACCCAGGAACGCCGCCGGCTTCGCTGGGCCTGAGCTCAGCTAAGATGGACTGATGCAAAGTGGAAAAGTGTTCTGTGGTCTGAGGAGTCCACATTTCAAATTATGTTTGGAAACTGTGGACGTGGTGTCCTCCGGAACAAAGAGGAAAATAACCATCCGGATTGTTATAGGCACAAAGTTCAAAAGCCAGCATCTGTGATAGTATGGGGGTGTAGTATGGGGCGGCATAGCGTAGTGGGTAGAGCGGCCGTGCCAGAAACCTGAGGGTTGCAGGTTCGCTCCCCGCCTATTGACATCCAAGTTGCTGCCGTTGTGTCCATGGGCAGGACACTTCACCCTTGCCCCCGGTGCCGCTCACACTGGTGAATGAATGATGAATGAATGATAGGTGGTGGTCGGAGGGGCCATAGGCGCAAGCTGCCAGCCACGCTTTCGTCAGTGTACCCCAGGGCAGCTGTGGCTACAGATGTAGCTTACCACCACCAGGTGTGAATGATGGGTTCCCACTTCTCTGTGAGCCCTTTAAGTATCTAATAATAAAAAGCGCGATATAAATCCAATCCATTATTATTATTATTATTATTATTAGTGCCCAGGGCATGGGTAACTAAACATCTGTGAAGGCACCATTAATGCTGAATGGTCCATACAGGTTTTGGAACAACATACAGTATGTTGTCATCCAAGCAACGTTATCATGGACGCCCCTGCTTATTTCAGCAAAACAATGCCAAGCCACGTCTTACAACAGCGTGGCTTTGTGGTAAAAGAGTGCGGGTACTTTCCTGGCCCGCCTGCAGTCCAGACATGTCTCCCATCGAAAATTTGTCGCCCATTATGAAGCGTAAAATACGACAACAAGACCCCGGACTGTTGAACAACTTAAGCTGTACATCAAGCAAGAATGGTAAAGAATTCCACTTTCAAAGCTTCAACAATTAGTTTCCTCATTTCCCAAACGTTTATTGAGTGCTGTTAAAAGAAAAAGTGATGTAACACAGTGGTGAACATGCCCTTTGCAAACTAATTTGGCACGTGTTGCAGCCATGAAATTCTAAGTTAAGTATTATTTGCAAAAAAAAAAAGGTTTATGAGTTTGAACATCAAATATCTTGTCTTTGTAGTGCATTCAACTGAATATGGATTGAAAAGGATTTGCAAATCATTGTATTCCATTTATATTTACATCTAACACAATTTCCCAACTCATATGGAAACGGGGTTTGTACAACAATTCTTCTCAACATTAATGGAGAAATATAACCTTTCAGAAAATGTTTATTTAAAACATTTGTACGCACGTACAACACTTAAGACCATCAGTATATCAGTATGTGGAATTAAATTATGGAATGAATTAAGTAAAAAAATCAAACAATGTACCAATATAATCCACTTCATGAAACTCTTCAAACTTAAAGTGTTTACAAAGTAAAAAGAAGAAGAACCATGATAAACATTCTGAATGTATTTAATTAAATGGGTTATACTTATATAGCGCTTTTCTACCTTCAAGGTACTCAAAGTGCTTTGACACTATTTCCACATTGACCAATTTACACACACATTTACACACTGATGGCGGGTGCTGCCATCCAAGCCCCTAACCACGACTCATCAGGAGCAAGGGTGAAGTGTCTTGTTTAAGGACACAACGGACGTGACGAAGTTGGTAAAAGGTGGGGATTGAACTAGGAACTCTAAGGTTTCTGGCATGGCCACTCTACCAACCGCGTCACGCCATCCCCACTTCATCCATCCATTCATTTTCTAGATTATCTCACCATATGAAATATAATTTACTTCACTATTTCTTATTTATTTATGTTTATTGTTATTACTTATGGAGTATATTATGAATAAATTGAGAACAGGAAGTGAACAAAAGTTTTAGCAACTGCTATGTAAAGGAAATGGGGTGAATTAAATAAGCTCTGCTTCTTCCTACTCCTTTTCAAACATGTTGAATAGAGGAATTGGAAAATGGCATGTATCATGTTGTAAGCATGCATGTTTGAAATAAACAAAAACTCATCTTAACTCAATTTTCACCTCTTTGATTCATTAAAGATTGGGTCATTTCATTTGCTATAAAGGGAAAATTCAATGAATTGGTGTTTACCTGATAATGGCTGAAACTACATTTTGTGTTCTTTGTTTGAGAGGATCCAAATCAAGTTCAATCCCTTTCCCACACTCCCCCTGCAAGCCTAATCTTTTTTTCTCCAAAACCTAATTTACTAAAATGAGCCAAATTGGTTAATTCCTAATCGAGTAAACTCAGTAACAAAGTGGGCAATGAAGCCTAACAGTTATTCTCTTGCTTCATGAATAAGTTGATGATGCTGCAAAATACAAAGAACAGCTACTAAATCTTTAATTTAATGTAAAGCATTTTTTCTCTTAAATTATATTTATCCCTAAAGTATTGTTGGTCTCCAAATGTTAGGATTTAAAGCATGTTGTGTATTGGTTGAGAATGTTAATATTGTGAGTTTGTCATTGTATAATATAAATGCAAAATAAGCCTAACTATAAATCTTTTGTGTTTTTTGTCCTGCTAGGTTTCCACCTAAGTGGCACAGTAACGGACCCCGCCACTCCTTCCACCCCAGAACTCGTATGCAGCGTCAGCGTCAGCTTCGACCGCTGCAAGATCACGGCAGTAACGTGCACGTGCGGCAACAAGGACATCTTCTACTGCGCCCACGTGGTGGCACTGTCACTTTACCGAGTGCGCAAACCCGAGCAGGTCAAACTGCACCTGCCCATTTCGGAAACCCTGTTCCAGATGAGCAGGGACCAGCTGCAGAAGTTCGTACAGTATCTAATTTCGGTTCACCACACCGAAGTGTTGCCTACTGCGCAGAAACTGGCGGACGAGATCCTGTCTCAAAACTCTGAGATCAACCAAGTTCATGGTGAGTGGGTGGGGCAAAAGTATGATGTTTCATAAGTAAACTTCAAGTATGGATATTGGTGAGGTAGGGCTGCGCGATATGGCCTTTTTTTAATATCTCAATATTTTTACGCCATATCGCGATACACGATATATACCTCAATATTTTGCCATAGTCTTGAATTATCACTTGAGACATAATCACAGCAGTATGATGATTCTATGTGTCTACATTAAAACATTCTTGTTCATACCGCATTAATATATGCTCATTTTAAACTTTCATGCAGAGAAGTAAATCACAACTAAGTCAATTGACCAAAACTGTATTTATTAAACAGTTATTAAGCAGTGGCACAAACATTCATGTCATTTCCAAAACAAAGTGCAAGATTGTCAGACATTTTAAAACCAGCTATTAGTGCACTTTTGTGCATAATGTCACTAAGATGACATATCAAAACACTATATTAAAGTGCTTTTTTTGTACAGAACGCCACTACAATAGTTTAAAACAAATAAAGTGCACTTTTGTGCATGATGTCACACAAGGTATTTCAATAAGTGTCAAATAAAAATTAGCTGCATGATAGGAAATCAAATAGTGTTCATCCTTTGCAATGTGGTAGTTTACTGCGGACATTATCTCCTTTTGTTGTTGACTGTTTTTTTCATACGGTGTTGATTTGGAAATGTTTGCCTCGGTATTTTGATGGTGTGGGCGTGTGGCACAGAACGGAAATGTTGACATGCGGAGTAAGCACTCTTCATTTTCTAGCAGGTGACTTTTCAAATGATGCTGCATATTAGCAGTAATGCTACTTTTGGGAGCAACGCTTGTGCCCCACACTTGACAAATTAAAGTTTTTTATTCGACATATTCGCGCTTGAAGCCTAACCACCGCCAGACGATGGACCCCCAGCTGTTTTTCTTGGGAATTAATTCTTCCTTCATTTGTTACCAGATTCACACCTTCTTTCTCTTGTATTACCACTCGGCTTCGCTAGCATCACAGTTAACGTTACCCATGCTGCTACCTCTCTGCTGGGCGTGGGCGTATACGTATGTGACGTATGACGTGACAGTATGTGACGTGTATAAGAAGGTGCGCTTGTCCGTGAGAAGGAGACACAAGAAGGAGTGGGAAGAGCCTGCTGTGTAATGCCCGCAGCTAAAAGCAACTGCGTGAGACCGTATATTCGAATATCACAATATAGTCATTTTCTAACTGAGGTACAAACCCGCGATATATCGTGTGTATCGATATATCGCCCAGACCTATGGTGAGGTATATAAGGATCAATACAATATGGCTTCTTGAGGTCTTGATTATTGGCAGATAATACAGTGTAACCTCAATTTATGAACCTAATTGGCACTTGAACAGGGTTCTTAAATAGAAAAGTTAGATTATTGAAGCACATTTCTCTATATTAATCAATGTAAATATATATATATATATATATATATATATATATATATATATATATATATATATATATATAATGGGTATCGCCCGAATGCAGTTGAGAGGCTCCAGCAACCCCTAAAGGGACAAGCGGTAGAAAATGGATGGATGGGTTCCAGCCTTAACAACCATATTTTAGCAAAGTGTTGTAAACTTTGAACGCAATATAACGCACCATACAGTACTGTATATCAAACAAACATCATAATGGGGTGAAGGGTCAACTTTCTATTTAATAAAGTCAAAACAACCACAAATAGTCTTTGGTATGACTCGGCCGAGTCATACCAAAGATTATTAAAATGGGACCCATCATCTCCCTGCTTGGCACTCAGCATCAAGGGTTGGAGTTGGGGGTTAAATCACCAAAATGATTCCCAAGCGCGCCCACCACTGCTGCTCACTGGAACAATGGGGTGGGTCAAATGCAGAGGATAATATCACCACACTTAGTATGTGTGTACAAAGTTAAAGTACCACTGATAGTCACACACACACTAGGTGTGGTGATATTATCCTAGTATGTGTGTACAAAGTTAAAGTACCACTGATAGTCACACACACACTAGGTGTGGTGAAATTATCCTCTGCATTTGACCCAACCCCTTCTTCCACCCCCTGGGAGGTGAGGGGAGCAGTGAGTAGCAGTGGTGGCCGCGCTCGGGAATCATTTTCGTGACTTAAACCCCAATTCCAACCCTTGATGCTGAGTGGGACGAGCTGGGTAAGACACACACACACACACACACACACACACACACACACACACACACAGAGTCACTAGCCCTGTGGTGCACGCAGTCTCACAAAATTACAAAACTATATAAATTTAACAGGCAGGTTAATACAATGATGCGAATGGAAAAAAAAACAAAATGTATCATGTTGCCTCATCTTCTTTACGTGCAGCGGAAGGAAGAGGGAGGTGGGGAAGGCAGTGTAATGTTATTTTGGGAAACGAGAGATACCTCTTTTAATACTGTATTTCACTCTTTTAGGTGCCCCGGACCCTACTGCAGGCGCCAGCGTAGATGATGAGAACTGCTGGCATTTGGATGAGGAGCAGGTTCAGGAACAAGTCAAACTCTTCTTGTCCCAGGGAGGATACCACGGCTCAGGCAAGCAGCTCAACCTGCTATTCAGCAAGGTGAGGAGCCGCCACACTCACACCCCACCACAACAGCACCTACCGCCACGTCTTTCCGCACTCAGGTTCTCCCTCAACCACCACCACTACATGAAGAATAATGTAGTCTCACCCTGATCTTTTCCTCCGCTTCTGGTTAATATTTTCCCTCTCTAGTGCACTTATGCTCCCACCTGAGAAGAGATATTTGTCCTATAAGTAATCTCAGACGCACATTGGCACTTAGACTTGGTGTGCTGCCTCTTAGTCAGAGATAATTGCAAGAGCGAGACGGGGAAAGCTATATTTACGCTCACAGGCCACAACATTAGGTACACCTGCTTATTGTTTTGGCCCTTTCTCTGTGTATGTCAAGTGAGTGAGCAGTTTGTTATTGTAACCACATTGTGTATGAACGTGTGTACATGACAGCACTCTCACTCTCACTCCTCCACTGTAGGTGCGAGAGATGCTGAAGATGCGTGACTCCAACGGAGCGAGAATGTTAACACTTATCACAGAACAATTCATGGCCGACCCTCGGCTGGCACTGTGGAGACAGCAAGGCACCACCATGACAGACAAGTACAGACAGCTCTGGGACGAGCTGGGTAAGATACACACACACACACGTCACAGTATGCACAGTCACGCACACATTCAACAAGGTGGGTGGCTGATCAGACGCAGACATCACCACGAAGGCACACACAGACATGTTTCATGCGTGTTAGATAGCACACACATTTATAGCTACACACACACAGTTTCTCAGTGTGGATGTAGTCTAAATGATCAACAATTTCTTTAAAGCACCAGGAGCCTCATGAATTATATTTGACTCAAAAATGGCAGTGGTATACTAATTCAAGCGCAATAGTTTTGTGTCCGCTTCACACGCAACACGTGTAGGTAACCTTACTTCAACGTCAGACATGTTAGACATGCTTCAACATGGCGCACCCGCTACAATACACTCCTCAAATATGGCGGACATGCTGCCAAAATTACTCTCCAAACGTAAATATTCCCATTCATTCAGTTTATTGTATTTTCAGGTAGGGCTGGGTATAATGGCCTTTTTTTAATATCTCGATATTTTAGGCCATATCGCGATATACGATATATATTTCGATATTTTTGCCTTGGCCTTGAATGAACACTTGATGCATATAATCACAGCAGTATGATTGTATGTGTCTACATTAAAACATTCTTGTTCATACTGCAATACTATATGCTACTTTTAAACTTTCATGCAGAGAAGGAAATCACAATTAAGTCAGTTGACCAAAACTGTATTTATTAAACAGTTATTAAGCCGTGGCACAAACGTTCATGTCATTTCCAAAACTGAAAGTGCAAGATTGTCACAGACATTTAAGTGTCAAATATAAATGAGCTGCATAATAAGAAATCAAATAGTATTCGTCCTTCGCTATGTGGTAGGTTACTACGGACGTTATGAAATTATCTTCATTCTCTAGCAGGTGACTTTTCAAATAATGCTACATATTGGCAGTGATGCTACTTTTTATAGCAACGCTTTTGGCCCACACTTGACAAATTATGGTTGTCTGTTTGACATTCCGACTTGAAACCAAAACCACGGCCAGACGATGAACCCCCTGCTGTTTTTCTTAGGAATGAATTCTCCCTTCATTTGCACCTTCTTTCTCTCGTATTACCACTCGCATGGCTCCGCTAGCATCACAGCTAACGTTACCCATGCTGCTACCTCTCTGCTGGGCGAGGGCGTATATTTATGTGACGTATGACGTGACAGTATGTGACGTATGTAAGAAAGTGGGCTTGTCTGTGAGGAGGAGAGACAGGAAAGAGCAACGAGAGCCTGTCATGTAATGCCCGCAGCTAAAAGCAACTGCGTGAGAACGTATACTCAAATATCACGATATAGTCCTTTTCTATAATGCACAGAGACAAACCCGCAATATATATCGCCCAGCCATATTTTCAGGGCATTAAATCAATCACAACAGGACTGTTTATGTCGTCTTTTGAAAGACGCTCTAATCCAGGCAGGCTTCATCGGTTCCTGCTCCTAAGACTACATAAGACAGCTCTTGTTTGAGGGGATGGTGCAGGATCCAAAGTAGTTATATTCCAAGGTAGTCACGATACCCAATATGCTAGAGCAAAAATAATTTCACTTTTTTTCTCTGCCATTTTGCACCACAAAAGAGCAAAACCATATTTGGGATGATGCACCATTCTCTCAGATTACAACTTTCCATATAGTCGCGAGCAGAAACTGATTAAGACTCTGATTAGAGGCAGAAGGTCTTTTAATTCAATATGAACAGTTCAGTTGTAATCAATTTTCAATGCCCGAAAAATATCAAACATGGCTGACAGGCTGTAAGAATCAGACATGGTGCATATTCTGTACCACACACCAAAGTTATAGTCAATATGGTGCAAAATACTCCTCAAGCATGGCCAACATTCTTCAATATGTACACTTCAAACCTGGCCAACATTCTGCACTAAAATGCCACATTTAGCCACAAAATACAAAATCAGGTTCCATTAGCATGTCCATCCATCCATCCATTTTCTACCGCTTATTCCTTTCGAGGTCGCGGGGGTGCCGGAGCCTATCTCAGCTGCAATCGGGCGGAAGGCGGTGTACACCCTGGATAAGTCGCTACATCATCGCAGGGCCAATTTAAGCACGTCTTCAGCTGTTTTTGATTAGTCTGATGAGAAATGCTCAAACAACAACAAATGTGGCAAACAGAGGACAGCCACCATTTTCTCTTCATCCTTTTTGTCTGTCTCATGTCATAGCTCTTGTTACTGACAATGATGTCTCTCTCCTTGTTGTACACTTTGTTTGGGCAATGCAATGATCTCGTCTTACGTATTTTTTGCAGTCTAACGTGTATGCATCGGCTTCCTTTTGAATTCAGCATTTCAAACCCCTTTTTGCCGAGTCCTTATCGCTTTTTGTGATGTTGGCTGCATGCTTCCGTTTGCCTCTTTTCTCTCCCACTCTCGCCTTTTTATTCTTTTATCTTCACTTTTTCTTTTACCGCTACAACTCCTCGTCTTTCTTTCTCTTGCTCACTTGTCCTCTCATGTGTCTTGTTCATCCCACATCAGCTATTTTCTTAGCTCTTTCATTTGTCGTTTTCCTAATTCTTTTTTTCTAAACCTCCTTTTGTTTCACTCACATTTTTCAGAGGCTCTTGTCCCGGCCTTGTTTTCGCCCTTTCTCCCCAACTTTTTCACACACAGAGTGCACATCTCTTTCAGTCTTGAGTAAAATCCCTGATTGTGCTCGCATCCCAAGGGACTCAGACACTTTTCGTATCCTGTTTATTCCCAATTTTTTGCCAAAATGATGTGTGCCTCGCCTCGAAAACTAGTAAAGTCCTATCAGTTTTTTTTGCAGGCTACAAAATGTCCTCTATAAAAAAAAAAGTGAGGAATGCCGTACTTCTTTGAAAGCAAGATGGAGTTATGACATTATGCTCTGTATTTTGTCGTCCAGGCGCCCTGTGGATGTGCATCGTACTGAAACCCGCATTGCAAGTCCGAGCAGAAGATGTCGTGGCTGCGGCAGCTGCGCCGGTGGAAACAGTGTGGACGTCTGCCCCTGGGAGGATGGAAACCACGGCAACGAGCTGCCCAACCCTCACCCACTCGCTGCCCCAGGGTGCCCATGGCAACCAAGGTTGGTCAATTACACAATCTTTAACTTTCCGGGATTATTTGAACACAAAGTAATTGTCAACACAGGACAACTTGTTCAGTACGTACAAAGCTTACGTAGCAAAGCGATGTGTATCAGTTTCTCTGTGTTCGCTCTTACAATAACAATGTCACTACAACTTGGTTATTATACAGATAATGGGCCCTAAATGAAAGTATTGTTGTCAGTTTTTTAGATGCATTTTTAAAGTGATTTAGAGGCAGAATGGATTGCTCTCATTAGCTGCATTGCTAGTCACACTGCAAAAACTGAAATCTAAGTAAGATAAATATCTCAAATAAGGGTGATATTTGCTTTTTTTTCTGTCTGATAAGATAATTCTTTCTCACTAAGCAGATTTTATTTTAGTGTTGTACTTGTTTTAAGGGTTTTGATCCTAAATGATCTCAGTAAGATATTACAGCTTGTTGCTGAGATGTTATGGCCGATATTGAGTAAAACAAGATTGAAACTAGAATATCAACTTTTGCAAAGCTGTGTCATCAACGCTCCACTCAGTAGTAATTTCTTACTTCAAGAATGAAAAAACAAAAATCATGATGCCGAGCATATATCATTATGTCAAAGTAATGGCACTAGCATTTACTTAATTTAAGAATATTTTTCAGCATATTGAGCAAAAAGGTCTCTCTTTTTTTCTACCGAGAAAATTGCACCTGTTATTAGTGAGAATATACTTATTTTAAGGTATTTTTGGGGTCATTGAGGTTAGCTAATTTCACTTGTTTTGGAAAGTCTTTACAAGACAAATTTTCTTGTTCTATTGGCAGATAATTTTGCTTAGTTCAAATAAAATACCCTCATTTTTGTTTTTTTGTTTATTGTTTTTGAACACTGACTTTTTGCAGTGCACCTAGACAGAGCCGATTATTGCAAGTTAGAATGCAAAAAAAAAAAACATTTTTTTTTTTTTCTCTCATAGGTATTGTGAAAGTTAGGCAACAAAGAAAGTGGAGTTCCTCTTTAAGTGTTCAATGTGATTTAGAATGTTGTTGACATTGATTAAGTGTTCGCCATGGTTGTGTTGACATGTCCTTTCTTTTTCTGTGTTTGATAGCTGAAGGGATTATGCTCAGAAGTAGGTTTCCAATTTAAATAAAAATGAATACATTTAATAATTTGTAGTTTTCTCCGGGTCCATATTCATAAAGATATCAATAATTATTGCTAGACCTAAACACACATGTACTGATACAGTTTTCAGCCCTAGTAGTTGGTCTGCAAAAGTGGCCCCTTATGGCTGTTTTTTTTCCGGGCACTTACTTGCGACCCTCTCCTGCAAGCTTAACTCCACAGTGGGTTCTCGTATACTACATTCTAGCAAAGTTCCAGGACCAGCTTGTGTCCAGGATGCTTCCCTGGTGAGGTGATCTCGCATGCCCAGCCTGAATGAGGCCTCGGGGCAGACCTCGGACATGCTGGAGCAACAAATATGTCTCAAAGCTAGCCTGGAATCTACCTTCCTGATTAGTGGCTACATCACCATGTTTCTTTCTTTGCTCTTTTGTTTTAGTCACACTCTCTTGCCCATGTTTTTGTAATTGTTAAGTGTCGTTGGGCGTGCTATTGATAAGTGATTACAATCTAGCAATCCACAAATTAACTAACTTGACAACTGCTTTGATCTGTGAAGGTTTTTTTATTTTTCATTAACAAATATTTAAACTTCCATGTACAAAGAATGTATTGCCTTTATGGGAGCTTAAAGGGGAACTGCACCTTTTTATGGGGAATTTTGCCTATCGTTCAAAATCTTTATGAGAGACAAGAAGACAAGTTTTTATTTTCTGGATTCTAGTTTGTAATAATCAGATCATTCTGGGTGGCTAGCAATGCAGCTGATGGGAAACCATTCATTCTGCCTCTAAGTCACTTTAAAAATGCATCCAAAAACAGCCAACATTGCTTAATTTATGTTCTGTAACTTTTATAATAACCAAGTTGCAGAGACATTGTTATTGTAAGCTCAAACACTGACAAACTGTTTTTCTGGCGTAGTAACACATCGCCTTTCGACGGCCTGCTGTGGCATTAGCTGTAAGAGGCAGCGGCGGCGGAGATGACCAAGAAGGTCGCGGAGTTGGAATATAAATTACAACACTTTATGTACATATTTATATACATATTTATATAATATTTATATAATATGTAACTACAAGCTCCATTCACAGACAGAGTCCTGTTTGCTTTTATGAGCGGTCGAGCGAGTCAAAAGCCGGAAAAAAAAATATATATATATATATTTTATTTTTTATTTTTTTATTTTTTATTTTTTTTGTGGCGGCCCGTAATTGTTTCGTGGCGGGGCCGCAACAAATAAACGAATGTGTGGGAAACCCTGGGTTGATTGGCAACACTAAATTGGCCCTAGTGTATGAATGTGAGTGTGAATGTTGTTTGTCTATCTGTGTTTGGCCCTGTGATGAGGTGGCGACTTGTCCAGGGTGTACCCCGCCTTCTGCCTGAATGCAGCTGAGATAGGCTCCAGCACCTCCCGCAACCCCAAAAGGGGACAAGCGGTAGAAAATGGATGGGATGGACAGTTTCCTTTTAAGTGTGCCTTGACTGAAACCCTCTTTATTCTCAGATTGGCTGGGAAAATGAGGCAATTCTCTCTTTGTTCGATATAATGTATAAAAAACAAACATGCTTTTCTGCAGACATGCGACCCCACAGGACCTGTGTTCACGCGGGCCATCGAGGCCTGTGACCTGCACTGGCAGGACCGGCACCTGCAGCACATAATAGCCAGTGACCTCTATGCCAACTACTGTTTACCATGGACAACCAAGAGGGCTCACTCTTCGACTCGCGCGGCTGGCCCCTTGTGGCATGGTGAGCTTGGGAACTTTCACATTGGAGAAACACACCAAGTTCAAAAGAATGTTAGGATGAATTTTTGCCTTTTTGGCTCTCCTACAGAGCACGTCCCCCACAGCCTGCGCCAGGGTGGATGCGCTGCGTTCCCACGGATACCCCAGAGAAGCCCTCCGACTAGCCATCGCCGTGGTGAACACGTTACGGCGGCAACAGCAGCGGCAACTTGAGCACTTCCGCCGACACAAGAAGGGTTAAGGCTTTTTATAAAATAATCCCACATAAAATGTTATCCATGCTGACAAATGCTTACTTCCATTCCTCCCAGAGTTGCTCCTCAAGGGCCACACTTCCATTACCAACATGGAGGGCTGGGTGGGGACATCCCTTGGACCCCATCGGCACTCTCTTCAGCACCCTGACCGAGTCGGGGACGAGTAGGAGAAGAGGGATCCAATATCTGCTTGGACCTCTCAGGTAATACTGACCATATGTTGTACATTAATCCCTCATTTATCTTCTAATTGGTTCCAGGCCTGACTTTGAAAAATGAATTTCCCTTAGTAAGATTGTAATGAATAAATCAATAAATATGTTCATTGTTAGAGTATAAACAAAAAACTGTTTATGAACCTTCTAAATACAGGTTTCAACCAACGTTGCTTCTGCTGCGCGATTACACACTGCTCACGCGTCCTTTGCCGCGCACAAAATAAAGTTTTCACATGAACTCTAAACAAAATAAACACAACAATTTATTTTGTATGATTTTGACAGGTGACCAACAAGCGGGTGCAACAGATAAAACAATGTGCGTCAATACTGTTAAATTTTTGTAACATCTGTCAAGAAAGACGCTTTCAGGAGGGTAGGAATTCCATCGATCACTTTAGTGAGCAAAACGGTTTGTCGGCCACAACCACGCCAAAGACATTAGTAAAAAAAGATGACGTGCATAAGCAGTTTTTTATACTTTCCACTTAATAAGAAAAACAGGCACGCAAAGAATGGCTTCATCGGCATTAAAATGGAAATTGACGTACTCATTAATAAATAAGAATGTTATTTTGACATATTTAAACTTAATTTAGAAAACAAATGGGTAAAAAATACATAAAACGTCAAAGGACAACCGTGGACAGAGTAAAGCTACATAACATTTTAAAGGCGATGTGACAAGGAACGCTTGTACTGATCCCGAATGGATGGTCATCTTTTGAAAATAAATTTCTTAGTACATCAAGGCACATTATTTTTTGCATATCTTCCTTCTTTTTTTTTTTATCAATATAAATAACAATAAATCATAATGAATTTTTTTGAATACATTTAATGTATGAAATATTTTTTAATGAGACCTACATTTGATATACATCCATCCATCCATCTTCTTCCACTTATTTTGAGGTCGGGTCAGCCTAAGCAGGGAAGCCCGGACTTCCCTCTACCCAGCCACTTGCCCAGCTCCTCCCAGAGGATCCTGAGGCGTTCCCAGGCCAGCCGGGGGGACATAGTCCTTCCCAACGCGTCCTGGGTCCTTCCCCGTGGCCTCCTACCGGTCGGACATGCCCTAAACACCTCCCTAGGGAGGCGTTCGGGTGGCAATCCTGATCAGATGCCCGAATCACCTCATCTGGCTCCTCTCTATGTGAAGGAGCAGTAGCTTTACTTTGAGCTCCTCCCGGATGCCAGAGCTTCTCACCCTATCTCTAAGCTAGAGCCCCGCCACCCGGTGAAGGAAACTCATTTCGGCCACTTGTACCCGTGATCTTGTCCCTTTCGGTCATAACCCCAAAGCTCATGACCATAGGTGAGGATGGGGAACATAGATCGACTGGTAAATTGAGAGCTTTGCCTTCCGGCTCAGCTCCTTATTCACCACAACGCATCGATACAGCGTCCGCATTACTGAAGACGCCACCAACCGATCCACCTGTCGATCTCACGATCCACTCTTCCCTCACTCGCGAACAAGACTCCGAGGTACTTCAATTACTCCACATTGGGCAAGATCTCCCCAACCCGGAGATGGCACTCCACCCTTTTCCGGGGAAGAACCATGAACTTCTGGGTTTGAGCATATAATCTGAATTTTAAAAACTACTCCCATTCATCCTTCTTCCTAGACTGCTCCAGTGTGGTGACTCGAGCAGACCTCCAGCGAATGCCCGTGCAGAGACTGCTGGGCGATGGCGAGTCGTACGTGGCACTGGCGGTCGAGACGGCTCTGATTGGCCTGGGCCAGCAGCGGGTGATGCCGGACGGGCTGTACGCTCAGGAGAAGGTGTGTCGCAACGAGGAGCAGCTGTTGGCCAAGCTTCAGGAGGTGGAGCTGGACGACTTGCTAGTAAAGATCTTCCGCAAGCAAGCCGTTTTTCTGCTAGAAGGTAAGCAGAAAGTGGATTTGCCTGAACTTGTGTGTGTATATTTACTTTTGAAAACACATCCTTCACTTGGACTCGCTATTTGTTCTGCTTTCATTTTGTGGTGCAAATCGAGGCAAAGCCGACCAAAATGAGCTCTTAGCCCTGCAAAACCCGCCCCATTGTGTCAGCACACATACCACGTATTATACTCTACACTGTGGTCATTTATGGTGCAGAATGCTGCAAAAGGGCGGAGGGGGGCCACCGTCAAAATACGACTCCCATCTCCACCCAAACCCCCCAATCTGCACCAAAAACACAGGGCTTGGCACGACCACCCACCTCTGGCTCTGTTTCTAATAGACAGAGGCCCCCGTGCGGCTTTTTAGAGGGCTGCAACCGACGCCACCATCTGATGCGGTCTGCGCTTAAGGTTTTTTTTTTTCTTCTTAAATAACCCACCAGAGACGACAGGAAGCACCATTGGAGGGGTGGGGTAAGAGAAGAGTCCCAAGTCCAACTGTGCACACGAACATGTGGTCTTTGACATCATTGTTTGTTTAAAGGCCATGTGGCTTTGACTTTTCCTCGCCAGACCACTTCTGTCCTCTCATAGGTCCAAATATCTTTTCAAACACATTTGGTAGAAACAAAAAATCTGTCAATGTGAAAGCACATCTACACACTATCAAATTAGTAGGGCTAACTCTAAGCCTTAACTGTACATATGTTGTAGCCAATCACAAGCCAGAAAGAAGTCATTTCCAGAAACAATTATATTGAGAGCGCATATCTTTGCCCAGTTTTGAACCATGAACAGAAGATATTCTGTCCATCATGTTATATTAACCAACGGGACTGTACTACAAACAACAAAGTAAATAAAAACCCGCCAAAATAATATGGACAATTCCCAGTGAGTACTTCAGGTTCACAAAACTGACTTGAGACTTGGACAAGAAGAGACAGAACTCTACCAGTTGATGAGCGATCAAAGCACAGTAAATAAAATGTAAAGATGTCTTAATCAACATTTTTTTACCTCCAATCTCGATTATATTTTGAGTCCCAATCCGATTCTTTGACAATAGACAATAGAAACTGAAAATGTTTTATAGCAAATAACTGAAAGAAACACAATGACACATTTTTTACAAAGCTGATCTTATAAAATTTTGTTTGCTAGTATTGTTTGCAATTCAGATGATGTATTGAATTTGTGGTACTGAATGCTATATATTCAACTAAATAAAGTGGCTAATGCACACTAACTAAAACAAATCAAAAACTATTGTTGGCAGCCATTTAAATCGTTCCTTTATTGACCCGAAAATTCTGTTGCTTCACGCAGCCGGTCCCTACTCTGGTCTTGGAGAGATCGTCCAAAGAGAGAGTGTTCCCATGCACACCTTCGCCCGCTATCTCTTCACCTCCCTCCTACCTCATGACGCTGAACTGGCGTACAAAATTGCACTGAGAGCCATGCGGTAAGTGGACTAACCAATACTGCTTTTTAATGCAATAAAATATACAGTATCTGACAGAAGTGAGTACATCCCTCACATTTTAACATTATTTGTTATTATGATACAACTACTTTAGTGTTGTCAGTGCACAGCTTGTATATAAATACAGATGTATTATCTACTGAAAATCAGTCCAAATCTATATTGCGATATACAGTATATTATAGCCTCCGGCGATAACATTTTATTTGGCATGTAAATAATACAACCATTTTAAAACTATTACCAAATTTGTCTGCTGACGTATGCAGTACCATATTGTGTCATTTCTGGGTGTATTATTTTCTCAAAAACTAATATTCATCTACAGTTCTTGCTACCTGACTGTGAATATCTGGTTACATTCTGTTGTAACATGGTTCTATATACTCTTCTTTTAAAATGTTCAAAAACACAAGTTCTTCTGTTTGGATATTATGCATTAGTTTTAGGCGATACTAAAAATGTAGGTATCGATCCAATGCCAAGTAGTTACAGGGGGCAGTATTGGTCATATCAATGATAATACTGATACTTAAAATTTTCAGTATCTTTGAATGATAACATTTTTCATCAACATTATAATCTGGTAAAAACACAGAATGGCAAAATCAATTAAATATTAAAATTATTTCTTTATTTTGAACAAAACAACTGCAGTTGGGAAAAATTAGTAAACATAAGCAAAAACTACTATTGTCTTGGATTTAAATCTTTTGATTTTTTGCCCTTTAAGCCCTACGCTGTCCAGGTACTTATTGCCTGAATTTGTAAACAATAACAAAAGCGACAAAAACGGATTTAAGATAACAAAAAAATATTGATCACTGTGGTATCGACCATATATTGATACTATACTTGGTATTATTACTCTCAATATTTGTATCGATCCGTCCACCTATCTTATCGCTATCTTAGTAGTTAGCATGGCTTATTGTATCCTCCTGGTGTTTAGTGTAACATATTTAGCTATTCCTGGTCCTTTAGTGATAAGATTAGATACTTTGTTTGCTTTTAACTTGCAAGCAAGGATGCGGCTTTGCACTGTGAAGGGACGTTAGCCACTAGATTGCCTGCAGGAATGCTACATTGCGTTGAGAATACGGTTGTGCGCTTGTTTGCTGTTAAATTTGCTGTACACAGCTAGAACGTGTCATCAACAAACAAATGTAGGGGTGTCCCGTTACGCTTTCGCTTCCAATATGCTACTGATGTTGGAGCCTTGGGTATCGGCCGATTACCGATATTCAACCAATGCAATATCAGCGTAAAACTGTACATACTTTGATGTTTTAGTGTGGAATGTTATATAAGGATTTGATCAAGTGACAGAGATCAATAGTAGGTATTACAATATGAACCTTTATTATTATCCTTCTGGAATGGGACTTATGCTGTCTTTAAGTTGAAGTGGGGTTTCAACTGTTTTCTTAGCGTCCACCCTAATGGTCACAACAATTAATTAAGTGAAGTTCATGAAGCAGTGTCTTGAATGATGCGGACATGTTTGTTCCTGGATACTTTCTAATACACATGTGTCTTGGAGTCTCAGTATGTGTAAGTAATTTTGCCACTATAATTATTTGGTAATATTTTATATTGACAAAATGTGGTTCAGCTCAGTGGCCTTGTGGTTAGAGTGCCGCCCTGAGACTGGGATGTTGTGAGTTCAAACCCCGGCCGAGTCATACTGAAGACTAGAAAAAATGGGATGCTTGGCACTCAGCCATCAAGGGTTGCAATTGGGGGTTAAATCACCAAATGATTCCCAAGTGCGGCCCACGCTGCTGCTCACTGCTCCCCTCACCAAGGATGGTCAGTGCCTGAGAGCTGCGGCCTACCACCATGACCCCGCACTCCCTCCCCTCTGTTGCTAGATATCTCAAGATGTACGTTGAGATATGTAAATGTGCTTTGCTATGGAGGTTTTTTTTTCCCACTCTAGACTGAGCCCCCTTAGGAGCCCAGTCTAGATTGTATTTTTTAATTATCCTTCCACAGCATTTTACCTTTTTCCCCATCTTTTACGGGGTCGCCTTGCGGCGGGACCCATCAGTGTTCCTGTTCTGTAACCCTGTACACTGTTTGTTCGTCTAATTTTGAACGGGTTTGTGCTGAAAACAAAGTTTTATTGTATTTGTGCAATGACTAATAAAGACCTATCTATCCATTTATCACCTCCCAGAGGGTGAACAAGGGGATGGGTCAAATACAGAGGACAAATTTCGCCCCGCCTAGTGTGTGTGACAATCATTGGGACTTTAACTTGAACTTTTAGACTGCACTATTGATCAAATAAGGACACTTGTTATGTATGCCTAGCTCGTGTGCTATTCCGTGCTCAGTTGTTGTGTAGCTGCGAGCTTTAATTAGCCTACAGCCTACATTTTGTGCTTATTGGAGGATATTTTGAAGATTCTAAAGTAAATGATGCTCATTTCTGAGGGCTTATTTTGGAGATTTTAGATGCAAACCGATAGAATACGATACATGTTTTGTTGCTAATATCAAGCAGATATAAATATCGGGCTCGGGTCACCCCTGTTAAACAGTTAATCTCTGCTGAGTCATCTCCCGACTACATCGGCAGCTGAGTAAAACATTTGGGAACTGAGGAGAGCAATTTTTTAAGTTTTTCAGGTGGATTTATTTCCCATTCTTGCTTGATGTACAGCTTAATTTGTGCAATAGTCCGGGGTCTCCGTAGTGGTATTTTACGCTTCATAATGCGCCACACATTTTCAATGGGAGACAGATCTGGGACTACAGGCAGGCCAGTCTAATACTTGCACTCTTTTACTATGAAGCCACGCGGTTTTAACACGTGGCTTTGCGTTGTCTTGCTGAAATAAGCAGGGGCATCCATGATGACGTTGCTTGGATGGCAACATATGTTGCTCCAAAACCTGTATGTACCTTTCAGCATTAATGATGCCTTCACAGATGTGTAAGTTACCCATGCCTTGGGCACCAATATACTACAATACCATCACAGATGCTGGCTTTTGATCTTTGCGCCTAGAACAGTCCGGATGTTTCTTTTCCTCTTTGGTCCAGAGGACACAACGTCCACAGTATCCGAAAAAAATTTGAAATGTGGACTCGTCAGACCATGGAACACTTTTCCACTTTGTATCAGTCCATCTTAGATGAGCTCGGGCCCAGCAAAGCCGGCGGCATTTCTGGGTGTTGTCGATAAAAAAAAACTTGAAAAATGCCGCTGTTTGGTGACTCGGCATCGTTAGCCACTTAGCTGGCTTGCTATGTCCAATCCGCTGCCTGTTAAAAGTCAAACATGTGCACCTTTTTTTTGGGAAAAAGTCTTTCATAAATGAGTCAAAGTGCTCTGTCAGTCGCATAAGTAGTCAAAAGCACGTTAACGGTGATGGATTCATTCCGGTTTGTGGGATGCTTCCACTGGAATAGGGGACAAGTAAGGATGCCAGTGTGTGTGTTGCCCCTCTGTCCCTGCACTGTGTGTTTTGGTGTGTATGTGTCACGTGTGGACAATGTGTGTTAATCAGTCTGCGCTGCTGTTTTTGATGTTGTGGACTCACGGGAGCTGGATCAGTGAATATTAATTATATTAATGAGAGTTTAATTAGTGTGACTGTAATGAGGAAGAGGGGGGCGTGCTGGCCAGCAGGGACTGGGAAGTATGGGAAAGATTGTTTGTTTGTCTCTCTCCGCAAAGCTGGCAAATTAAGTTCATCGAAAGGGTACGTTCTGCCCCCAGCCCGTCCAGTTTTTAGATATATATACCAAGACAACGAACACATCACACCTCACTTCCTGCAGAGAGGAGATTGAGTTAATTGAAGCCAAACAAGTGCTTGGCCGCTGCTTTCCACTCCTCAAACTTCTATTTTGCCTGAGTCAGCCTCCTCTCACTTGTTACTCCTCCATGTGCTCCCCCTGTGGTGTGAAACAGGCGATTTAGAATAATACGGCCACTTATGGGTGCTCCCTGGGAGCCAGGGGTGTCTACTCAGCACATAATGAATGTGTGTAATGTAGCGTAGTGTAATACGAGAGCATATAGCTCCAACGCTCCCACGGGACGACGGACAGTTTAAATATAGAGGAGGAGGGTAAAGGAGCCGGGGCTATTTTAATGGCCCCCATTATAACATTATCATTGATACACGCAGAGGAGAAAGGGAGACTTTTTCACATTGCATGCTTTTTGTATTTGTCTTCATCTGGCTGCTTCACAGGAGCTGTTTTATATATATATATATATATATATATATATATATATATATATATATATATATATTTATATATATATATATATATATATATATATATATTTATATATATATATATATATATATATATATATATATATATATATATATATATATATATATATCTTAGAGAGAGGTGGTGTGCTGGCGTCTTCTAATCATGCATGTAATGAAGCTTTTTACCATGAGAATTCAGTAAGAACTTATACAAAATGTAATGCATTCTAATAAGTGGAATGTTTTTTTCTCGATAAAGCTTTGGTTTTAATGTCTTTAATGACTGAAATTGTGGCAAAATGTTGTTTTTTGTGTTTAATTAAAGTAGGGCTGTAACTATGCAAAATGATTGTGACCAAAATCTTAAAGGTTTATTGTTATTGTTGAAAGCACATATATATTTATAAATACATTAAAATCTTTTAAATAAGTAATTATTTAACAAAAAAATTATAAATGAAAATAGACACTATTAAAAAAACCCCACTATTTAACATGTTTTGTGTTTCTTATGCCTCACTTAGTGTTTTAGTCTGTTCTAATGGCTAAGCTTTTATTGTTTTAAATATTAATTTGTACTGTAGCCCTTTCAGATTTATTTAAATGAAAAATTTTCTTAAGCATTATAAATTATTATTATTATTAGAGATGTCTGATAATGGCTTTTTTTTGCCGATACCTGATATTGTCCATCTCTTAATTACCAATTCCGATATCAACCGATATATACAGTCGTGGAATTAACACATTATTATGCCCAATCATGATGTGATGCCCCCGCTGGAAGCATTAAACAATGTAACAAGGTTTTCCAAAATAAATCAACTCAAGGTATGGAAAAAAATACCAACATGGCACAACCAATAGTTATTATTAAAGTCCACAAAGTGCATTTTTATTTTAACATGCCTCAAAAACAGCAGCTTGGAATTTGGGGACATGCTCTCCCTGAGAGAGGTTATGAGGAGGTTGAGGTGGGTGGGGTTGATGTGTGTGGAGGGGGCGAGGTAGGGGTAGCGGGGGTGTATATTGTAGCTTCCCGGAAGAGTTAGTGCTGCAATGGATTATGGGTAGTTTTTCTGTTGTGTTTATATTGTGGTACTGTTCAGATGCTCTCCCGAAATGTGTTTTGTCATTCTTGTTTGGTGTGGGTTTCACAGTGTGGCGCATATTTGTGGACAGTGTTAAAGTTTGTTTATACGCCCACCCTCAGTGTGACCTGTATGGCTGTTGACCAAGTATGCCTTGCATTCACTCGTGATTGTGAATAACCGTGCCGGCAGTGCCTTAGAGGTTAATTGGCGCTCTGTACCTTTCCCTACGTCCGTCAAACATCCCTACAGCCACACTTTGGACACCCCTGCTGTGGGTGGAATGTACTAGAAAGTGTGCCTTTTTCAAACTTAAAAGTGTGGATATGAATATGAAGAAGCAGCAGATGCAGCACATCCCCCTTATCTCCACTCCTCCGGAAGCCAAGGAGCCAAATCGGCAGCGCTTGTTATCATATTAGATTTCCATAGGAGATACAAGACTTCCAATGCTAATGAAGCTCGATCCTCGCTATAATCCGCAACCTTTGATCCGCTGCATAATCGCTGCCAACGCAGCACTGTTTGTGGTGGAGTGAGGAGGAAGCGTGACAAAGTTAAAGCAATGACACTCACAAGTGCTCATCCCCGCTTTGCATTTTTGGCTTTAAACCCTGCCTGCACCTTAAACCCTGCACCTTTCATACTAGATGTAACGCCTGAACGTTTAAAATTGACTTTTTTTTTTAATCTATCTGTGTGGACGCACTTTAGCTCTTGTTGGCGAATGTGTAGCTTAGCTGAAGAAGGAACACTTGAGGAAAGAAGAGTGTTTACAGTCAAGGACTGACATCAAAAGGTTGGTGGTCATCGGGATGCTGACCAGACACTTGTGATGGATCTTGGAATGTAAAGGCTGGGATAAACTCCTGCGCCACGTCATCTGATGGCGACTTGATTGATTTATAGTTCTTCCACTGGGCCTGACTTTTAAATTGCAATTCTCTTCCAAAACACTAAGTGGCAGGGTCTCTCGAAAAAGCAACCGCAGCGTTTTGTGAAGATTGATGACAACCCACAACATCGCCATCTTTGTTGACACTGGAACTAATCATTCAGAAACATCAGTTTACTTTTAATGGCCGTTTGACTCATAAACGGAAGGAAAATAAGTTGGTCAAGATGGACTGTGAATCAGTGGCCTAGTGGTTAGAGTGTCCGCCCTGAGATCGGT
Source organism: Nerophis ophidion (assembly GCF_033978795.1). NCBI lineage: Eukaryota > Metazoa > Chordata > Actinopteri > Syngnathiformes > Syngnathidae > Nerophis > Nerophis ophidion. The sequence continues at coordinate 30,828,816 of NC_084611.1, read as the reverse complement.
CGGTTGTGCGTTCAAACCCCGGCCGAGTCATACCAAAGACAATAAAAATGGGACACATTACCTCCCTGCTTGGCACTCAGCATTAAGGGTTGGAATTGGAGGTTAAATCACCAACAATGATTCCCGGGCGAAGCCACCGCTGCTGCTCACTGCTTCCCTCACCTCCCAGGGGGTGATCAAAGGTGATGGATGGAATGCAGAGAATCATTTCGCCACACCTAGTGTGTGTGTGACAATCATTGGTACTTTAACTTTACTTTAACCCCTGAACGGTCCCAGCAGAGCATGGGCAATTTTGCTGTTGGTCCGGAAAAGAGAGGTATGGTGATTTGTTATATGTTCATGTGGTATTGATGTTCAAGCTCTCCGGTTCACGAATATTACCATTGTGCCTAAAAGGTATTGATGGGGAATGAGGAAGTGGCGTGTGCGTGAGAGAAAGTGTGCACAAGAAAGAATATGTTTCGGAATTAAAGTTGTTGTTGGCACAAGATTGGCAATACAAGCTCAAAAGAGTGTTGTTTGTGTGACTTCCAATGGATAAAACAACACAAGAAGCTGAAAAACAACACATTAAGTAATTGTTTTTTTTATAGCACATTAAGATATTAATTACACAATTTCAGTTTTAATTTCATTAGAGATGTCCAATAATATCGGGCTGCCGATATAATCGCCTGATAAATGCTTTAAAATGTAATATCGGAAATTATTGGCATCGGTTTCAAAAGTAAAATTTATAATTTTTCAAACGCCGCTGTAGGGAGTGGTACACAAACGTAGGGAGAAGTACAGAGCGCCAATAAACCTTAAATGCACTGCCTTTGCGTGCCGGCACGGTTATTCACGGTCACGAGTGAATGCAAGGCAAACTTGGTCAACAGCCATACAGGTCTCACTGAGGGTGGCTGTATACACAACTTTAACACTGTTATAAATATGTGCCACACTGTGAACCCACACCAAAAAAGAATGACAAAAAACATTTCGGGAGAACATCCGCACCGTAACACAACATACACACAACAGAACAAATACCCAGAACCCCTTGCAGCATTAACTCTTCCAGGACGCTACAGTATACACCCCCCGCTACTCCCTATCCCCCCACCTCAACCCCACCCTGCCCACCTCAACCTCCTCATGCTCTCTCATGGAGAGCATGTCCCAAATTCCAAGCTGCTGTTTTGAGGCATGTTAAAAAAAATTTATGCACTTTGTGACTTCAATAATAAATATGGCAGTGCCATGTTGGCATGTTTGTCCATAACTTGAGTTGATTTATTTTGGAAAACCTTGTTAAATTGTTTTATGCATCCAGCGGGGCATTGCAACAAAATTAGGCATAATAATGTGTTCATTCCACGCCCAAGGACACGACGGCAGAGACTAGGATGGCGGAAGCGGGGATCAAACCTGGAACCCTCAAAGTGCTGGCACGGCCACTCTACCAACCGAATAGGGGACCTTTTTAAAAATGTATAGAACTTAGTCCCTTCCTAGTAAATACACAGTGTGCCTACCCTGTTACCATAGCAACCTATGCTGCGTAGGTAAAAGTAGGGTGTCAGGATCCTGTTTAGATTGGTTGCAATGCAAAGAAAGCCAGTTCTCCTCAAACCATGCAGTGGAATGTAGCTGCATGAAAAGCACCCTCACGGAAGGGAATCCTACTGTACTTGTTTTCAATACATGCTTCCCAACTTTGTAGTCCACAAGGAACAAAAGCCCAGTATGGATTTCCCCTCCCCGACATTTGGAGGAGGTTATTTGCCTGCCATCCAAGCCTCTTCAGCTTCCATCCAATGGAGGCCTCTGACTCTCCAGTGCAAACCAAACACAAAGGATGGAATGTTGATGAGGCCTCCTTTTTTTTTTTTTACCCAAGGCTCCGTTTTTTTTTTCTTCTCCTTTTGCTTTGCTACACCCTAGGAATCTTCCAGAAGGCCCTTGTGAGGTGGAAGCTTTTAGCAGCTCTTTAGATGGTGTGAAAATGGGAAGAACCCTTTGCAGGAAATGTTCACACTGTTGCACCAACGGCAACGGTGTGTTTTGTTGCCTTCCGTGTTGGTTCACATGGTTTTTAAAGGTGCTCTCACTCAGCAGCCAAACGGATCACTTGCATGTTGCACCGGAATTGAAACTTGGCATTTAGCATCACATTGCTTTTACCAGGCAGCTTTGATGTGTTTTCAAAAGGGCAGGTGTATGTGTGTGTGTGTCGGCCCTTTCCTCCCTTCCTCTGCTCATGTGTGCCGGTATTTGTTTGATGTGTGTCCAGCCTTACGCGGCTGGAAGGTGAATCCCTTAATTTCCCCGTGGACTCAATTAGCGTCGCGATTGGTCGAGAGAAGGCCAGGTTGCTGGCTTCTGAAGCGGAGTAGACCTTTTTGAAAGTGGAGGTTGCAAGTGAAGTGGAATAGGAGATGAGACAGGTTGGGTCGGGGCCGTAGAAGACTTGGCTCTGTCCGTGATGATGATGATGATGATGATGGTGATGAGAGAGTGAAGCGTCCTCATGCGCTAGCAGGTGTCACGCAGCTCTGATTTCATTAGGACCAATTAGAGTGGAGAAAATACTCATTAAACTCTGGTTTCTAGGTGATTAAATAGCAAGTTGGGGGTAAATTGCAGGGATAAGCTAACTGTTGTATTCCCCTGTGAGCCTATTTTCATTTTCAAGTCTGTTTCAAATTGCTAATGATTTTCTTCTCCTGTCACCTCAGTGAAATGCGTTTCATGCAGTGGCCGTATCCGATCTTACTGTGTACTTTGTATTTAGTACCACGTAGTAATCATTTGCAAAGTTAATGTACGTGAACATGTTTGTGTATCTCTCTCAGTAGTTGGCATGGCTTGTATGTTGTCTGTCACATTGGCAACAAATGACTGCTCTTTACAAATTCTGCCTAGCAACAATTGGCTATGAAACATGTGACAAACAGTTTCATGTTCACCGTCTGGCCAAAAAGTGATTCTGTTCCGATAATAAATATTGTATGCCTGTTTTCTTTGAATACATAGATGTTGGAAATTAGGTATTGAAAAAAAAATGTAAATTAGCTCAAGCCACCTTATTGGATTTACATATTTTTTTCCAATTATGAAAATAAGATTACAAATTAGAGATGTCCGATGATATCGGGCCGCCGATATTATCGGCCGATGAATGCTTTAAAATGTAATATGGGAAATTATCGGAATCGGTTTCAAAAAGTAAAATGTATGACTTTTTAAAACGCCGCTGTACGGAGTGGTACACGGACATAGGGAGAAGTACAGAGCGCCAATAAACCTTAAAAGCACTGCCTTTGTTTGCCGGCCCAATGACATAATACCTACGGCAGGCCTGGGCAATTATTTTGCTTTGAGGGCCAAATTTTGAGAAAAAATGTGTCTGGGCGGCCGAAATATCTATTTTTAGGAACGCAATAACAAATCCTCACAATAATGTCTGAATGCTAAAAACGTTATGACAGACCGCCTTAAAAAATATTTTTTTTTACTGAATGAGACACCCAGAATGTACATGAAAATAAAGAATATGGGATTTACAATATTAACTATGAAAGATAAAACACTGAATATTGAGAACATATGAACATCACACCCCCTCTCCATCGACATATTTTACAATCAAGCGAAACGTAACAAAAATGCAACAAACACAGCGAAATATGAACGTGAAGGGTAAAAAATATATCACTAAGCTTTAGAACTTTGTTGTAAAAATCTTCTTCCGCGTCAGCCCCTGACACCCACATTTTAGGCTCAGAAAAGACTCTGTGGAAACGCTCCCCACCCACACTGCTTGGTGCCTTGTCTGACCTGCTGTGACTTAGATTACCATAGTAACTACTTACATTACCATAGTAACTAATTAAATGACCGTAATAACTAGTATATCATGCAAAAGCACAGATTCCAACCATTGAAATATTTTCTATAGTTGAAGACTTACGGTCATTACAAAACATCACTGCACAAAATAATGGCGGCTACAAATTCATTCCTAAAGATCTAAAAAAAATATTTGGGAATGTCCGGCGGGCCAGATTGAAATGCTTAACGGGCTGCATGTGGCCCCCGGGCCTTAATTTGCCCTGGTCTGACCTTCGGCTTTTCACACACACACAACCTTAACACTGTTACAAATATGCGCCACACTGTGAACCCACACCAAAAAAGAATGACAAAAACATTTCGGGAGAACATCCGCACCGTAACACAAAATTAGCACAACAGAGCAAATACCCAGAAACCCTTGCAGCACTAACTGTTCCGGGACACTACAATACACCCCCCCGCCGCCGCTAACCCCAACCTCCTCATGCTCCCAAATTCCAAGCTGCTGTTTCGAGGCATGTTCAAAAACATAATGCACTTTGTGGCTTCAATAATAAATATGGCAGTGCCATGCTGGCATTTTTTTTCCCCATTAACTTGAGTTGATTTGTTTTAGAAAACCTTGTTATATTGTTTAATGCATCCGGCGGGGCATCACAACAAAATTAGACATAATAATGTGTTAATTCCACGACTGTATATATCTGTATCGGTTGATATCAGAATCGGTAATTAAGAGTTGGACAATACCGAAATATCTGATATCGGCAAAAAAGCCATTATAGGACGTCTCTATTACAAACCTATGAATTAAAATAGCACTTGGACAATGCAGACCTCCGCCAGGCCCTGTTACCCAATAGTAATAAAGTCTTAAATCCAGACATTGATCTGGATCACGCTCATTTCTGACATTTTCAAAGGAACTAGAGTTTTTGGGAAATTTTCCCTATAGCTAACAAATCTTATAAGAGAAAAGAACACCTTTCCTTTTTAATGCTTTTCTTACTCATAAATAGGAGTCACCTTACAATGGAGTCACTGGGAGTACTTTATTCTGCCCAATACGCCCTCTAAATAACCATCCATAAAGCGCCAAGAATACTCTATTGAAATTTTGTCCAGGGTGTACAACTCCTTCCGCCCGATAGTAGCTGAGATAAGCACCAGCGACACCTAAGGGAATAAGCGGTAGAAACAGGATGAATGGAATATTAACTAAGTATTAGCTATATTGTTATTGTAAGTGCTAACACAGACAAACTATTTTTAGCGATGCCATGATCACTAACTCGCTCATTGCTGCTATATTGTCATCAGCTGGTTAGCTGCTTCCTTGCCTCCTTGGAGCTTGTAAATGTTTATTCTAGATCAGTGGTTCTCAACCTTTTTTCAGTGCTGTACCCCCTGTGAACATATTTTTAATTTAAGTACCCCCTAATCAGAGCAAAGCATTTTTGGTTGAAAAAAAAGATAAAGAAGTAAAATACAGCATTATGTCATCAGTTTCTGATTTATTAAATTGTATAACAGTGCAAAATATTGCTCATTTGTAGTGGTCTTTCTTGAACTATTTAGAAAAAAATATTAAAAAAGAACTAAAAACTTGTTGAAAAATAAACAAGTGATTCAATTATAAATAAAGATTTCTACACATAGAAGAAATCATCAACTTAAAGTGCCCTCTTTGGGGATTGTAATAAAGAACCATCTGGATTCATGAACTTAATTCTAAACATTTCTTCACCAAAAAAGAAATCTTTAACATCAATATTTATGGAACATGTCCACAAAAAATCTAGCTGTCAACACTGAATTTTGCATTGTTGCATTTCTTTTCACAGTTTATGAACTTATATTCATATTTTGTTGAAGCATTCATCAATAAATATATTTAGAAAGGATATTTGAATTGTTGATATTTTTGGAATATTTTTTAAAAATCTCACGTACCCCTTGGCATACCTTCAAGTACCCCCAGGGGTACGCGTACCACCATTTGAGAACCACTGTTCTAGATCATAAATAATGCTTCTCACCTTTAATAGTAGAAGAATGATGACATAATCCAAGAAGTTGGTCAACTTTGACAGCCAATTTATCCAATGATGTTTTCTGCAGTGGGTAATCAGTGATGATGAAGAAAAAAGACAATGTGTGGATGCATTTGTGAAATGAATGCACCACCATATGGTTAAAATGAACAAAATATCCATCCATCCATTTTCTACCGCTTGTCCCTTTTGGGGTATATGTAAGTATTAAATGTTATTATGAATGTGCCGGTTACATGTTTACAGCATGTATATAAAACCTTAAGGGAGGTGTTTGGATATTTATAAGTATTTTAAAGGCAGAATAGAGCGACTCCAATAGACTCCATTATAATTGGACTTTTGCTTGCATGAGTTAGAATGCATGAAAAAACAAAAAGGTGTGTGCTTGTCTTACGTAAAGATTGTGAAGACACAATTCCAAAAAGAGTGCAGTTTCCCTTTAATAGAAGTTTAATCAAAATCTACCCATCGTTTTTTGAGCTACCTAAATAAAGCCTCTTGTCAGTCATCCACTGTCTTTGTCTCTGTGGTTGGAGGCAGAGGTGCTAGACTACATGTGAAGGAGTTTGAAAATGTAAGCCAAGGTAGTATACATGATTAGGATAAGAACCACAATAGAGTGACTTTTTCCTTATCTCATTTTTGGACATTTCCTGCATGTTAGATTAGAATCTGTACATTACTTTTTCAGTTATGTTGCTAACTAACTCACAAACCAATGGAAAGGATTACATACGCTTCTGGTATAGGTAATAATCCATGGTCAAAATGTTGTCAGTGTTTTAAGTACCTAATTTTTTGTCATCCTTGAGTAAAAAGCAGTCAACGGTAAAATCTAATAACACGGTCCTCAAAATGCCTTTATTAAAATAACTGACTGTCCAGGCAATTTTAAACATAAAAGTTAATTAACCAACTTCAGTTTTTCAAATATAAAGATGAATTATGGCTGCAACAATTGTTTAATTAAAAAAAACATGTAGTTATATTTTGTTACTTCAATTAATTATTTAACGAGTGTAACTAATAAAAATTATAAAATCTACATCGAATGTGCGGAACTTTACATAGATGGACTTAGTTTTCGCCTGGCGCTGCAATATCGTTTTTTAAATTATCCTGAGGGAACTCTCCTGAAGGAATCAATAAAGTACAATCTTTCTATCTATAGAAAGCACATGAGAGTGGTGATGTGTGAGGGTCTGATCTGTATGGTTGAGAACAGCAGAGAGTCCCTCCCCCCCACACACACACTCATAATGTCTATTATTGTCCACGGGGGCAGTATAGCTCGGTTGGTAGAGCAGCATTTTAAGGGTTGCAGGTTCAATCCTCGCTTCCGCCTTCCTAGTCACTGCCGTTGTGTCCTTGGGCAAGACACTTTACCCTCTTGCTCCCAGTGCTACCCACACTGGGTTAAAAAAATAAAAAAGCAAGTTAGATATTGGGTTTCACAGTGTAAAGCGCTTTGAGTCACTTGATAAAAGTGCTATATAAATATAATTCACTTCACTTCACGTTAAAAGTGCAATGTCGATGTTGATGATGTGCATTTATTAGAAAAATAATGACGCTTAACCTCTTAAGGCCCATGCTGTTTGTTTACATGCTTTTTTTATTTCTCTTTGGTATTTGGGCTTGTTGGACCCTAATTAGAATAAAAACAAAAAAATGTATTTTGATATGATGTACTTAGTCAATAAGTACACAAACATGTACTTCATGTGTAGTGTCAATGCTATTTTTTATTTTTACACTTTTTTATTTCGAATTCCATTGTGTGTTATACTCTTCTGACACCACCAGATGGCAGTATAAGTGTCCACAAAAGCGGCGTAAGACCCCAATTCTGCAGTGTACACAATTTTGGAAATAAGAGCTAAAAGGTGCTGTCCACGCATGTGGCCACTAAGGCCTTGAGAGGTTAATTAAGGCAACCAGAAACATTTTTGTTTTTTCAGCTATTTTCTCTAAAACACGCACTATTTGCAAATTAATTAATAGATTTAATCAATCAATCATATAGCCCTAAATCACGAGTGTCTCAAAGGGCTGCACAAGCCACAACGACATCCTCGGCTCAGATCCCACACCAGGGCAAGAAAAAATTTGACAAGATTACTCAATTATTCAATTGTTCCATAGCTGCAACCCTTAGGAGAATAAAACTTTACTGAAAATAAAGTTGTAACCGGTTGCAGAATGCAACTACAGGGTATCTGTGGTGTCTCAAGTCTTAAATCCCAAAATTTTAATTTAAGGACTTGAAATTTCTAAAATGATCCCACTGTGTGGTATTTGCATGTTCTCCCCGTGACTGCGTAGGTTCCCTCCGGGTACTCCGGCTTCCTCCCACTTCCAAAGACATGCACCTGGGGATAGGTTGATTGGCAACACTAAATTGGCCCTAGTGTGTGAATGTGAGTGTAAATGTTGTATGTCTATCTATGTTGGCCCTGTGATGATGTGGCGACTTGTCCAGGGTGTACGCCGCCTTCCACCCAAATGCAGCTGAGATAGGCTCCAGCACCCCCTTGCCACCCCAAAAGGAACAAGCGGTAGAAAATGGATGGATCCTACAATCTCATAAAAGTTCTTGAATAGGATTGTAAAAGGTTCTAAAACATTTTTTATTTGTATTTAGAACATGCATAAACTTCAGTTTTGCTTTTAACTGTTTCGATTTTGGAGGACTCTATAACATGCCGTAACTACAAAATGGAACCAAAGTAAGCTAGCTCCCTGTGCTACCCTGGCCAGAATGTATCCCGGAAAATCAGCGAGCGTGCTGTTCGTGCGCAGCGGTGTGATTTTACATCTTAAAATAGCAGCGGAGAAAAATAAAGGAAAGCACACAGCAAAGCCGAATTACATGCATAAGATGAGTAAGTGCACGTTGATTGACTTGTGGCTCCAGAACGATCAATTGAATAAATGTTTGAAGCCGGTGGATGGAAACATATTAAGTGTTCAGGAACCGGATGTGCAGCCATCGAGGAGGGGAGCGTTTGTAAACATTGCGCTGAAAGTGAATGGACAATGTTAAGGTCAAAAATCCGGGATAAATCAGCTGAAACACCAAAAAGGTAATCCACCCATAGGAGTGTCACATGAGTAAAATGGCACCAATTGCCAATGGGGATAAATATGAGATGTTTCAATCTATCAATCAATGTTTATTTATACAGCCCTAAATCAAAAGTGTCTCAAAGGGCTGCACAAACCGCAACGATATTCTCGGTACAGAGCCCACATAAGAGCAAGGAAAAACCCATCCCAGTGGGACGTCGGTGACAGTAACTATGAGAAACCTTGGAGAGGACTGCATATGTGGGCAAGCCCCCCACCCCCCTAGTGAAATCAAACTATAACATACAGTAAGCACACTAATTTCTCTCTGTAGTAGTGTATTTACAGCAGTAAAACTTAAAAAAAAAAAAAAACAACGTATTTGTCTTCTATTATTTATTTCAATAATTTCATGTCAGTGTCTCATGCCTAATATTTTCTCCAAGATTATACAACAACTGACATTAAAAGCTATAAAGGTGGTATTTTAAGTGTTTACACTCACTTTATGGCGGGGTGAGGAAAGCAAAAAAGAGTTGCAAATGTCAGGGGACAAGTGGTACAACATGGATGGATGGATCTTGTCTGGCTTAAAGAAAAAATATTCCTTGTTATAGCAATGTTTTAAAACGTCACAAGAAACAGGCACAATGTATCCATGCACACCAGATACAAAATGAGCTGAGCAATCGGTTCTTGCTTTTTAGACAAGCTCTGACTGTCTGCACACACTGTTTTTCACAACTTATATTGTAGCGTCCCGGAAGAGTTAGTGCTGCAAGGAGTTCTGGATATTTGTTCTATCGTTTTTATGTTGTGTTGCGGTGTGGATGTTCTCCCGAAATGTGTTTGTCATTCTTGTTTGGTGTGGGTTCACAGTGTGGCGCATATTTGTAACGGTGTTAAAGTTGTTTATACGGCCACCCTCAGTGTGACCTGTATGGCTGTGGACCAAGTATGTTGCATTCACTTGTGTGTGTGAAAAGCCGTAGATATTATGTGACTGGCAATGGCAGTGCTATTAAGGTTTATTGGCGCTCTGTACTTCTCCCTACGTCCGTGTACACAGCGGCGTTTTAAAAAGTTATAAATTGTACTTTTTAAAACCGATACCGATAATTTTGAAACCATCCATCCATCCATCCATCCATTTTCTACCGCTTATTCCCTTTTGGGGTCGCGGGGGGCGCTGGTGCCTATCTCAGCTACAATTGGGCGGAAGGCGGGCTACACCCTGAACAAGTCGCTACATCATCGCAGGGCTAATTTTGAAACCGATAACGATAATTTCCAATATTACTTAATTTTTCAGAGTATAAGTCACTCCGGAGTATAAGTCGCACCTGCCGAAAATGCATAATAAAGAAGGAAAAAAACATAAGTCGCACTGGAGTATAAGTCACATGTTTTGGGGAAATGTATTTGATAAAACCCAACACCAGGAATAGACATTTGAAAGGCAATTTAAAATAAATAAAAAATAGTGAACAGACTGAATAAGTGTACGTTATATGACGCATAAATAATCAACTGAGAAGGTGCCTGGTATGTTAACGTAACATATTATGGTAAGAGTCATTCAAATAACTATAACATATAGAACATGCTATACGTTTACCAAACAATCTGTCACTCCTAATTGTTAAATCCGATAAAATCTTATACGTCTAGTCTCTTACGTGAATGAGCTGAATAATATTATTTGATATTTTACGGTAATGTGATAATAATTTCAGACATAAGTTGCTCCTGAGTATAAGTCGCACCCCCGGCCAAACTATTAAAAAAACTGCGACTTATAGTCCGAAAAATACAGTACATTTTAAAGCATTTATCGGCCGCCCGATATTTTTGGACATCTCTACTTACTAGTCATTCTGACCCTCTGATTTTACTTAGTACTTTTTTTGTTCGTATGGATGTGGAATGGGCTTCTATTATTTTCAATATGGTCTTAAAAAGTCTTAAATTTGACTTGTTGAAACCTACAGAGACCCTGAAAAAGAATGGATCATTGTTAAACATTAAACCCCAACAAAATACTCATTGTTAACTTTACTGCACCTTAGTTTTATTTCTGGTGAATATAATTATTTGTTTCATAAATAACCTCGTAAGGCTAATGTTTCTTGATTTTGGAAAACAGAAAAAACTCACTCTTGTTAATCCTTGCTGTGCACAAAGGGTTGACAGCGTGTATCGGTGAAGTTTGGTGTGACTTTCATTTTGAATACAAGCTACATTTATGCGTAACAATAATGTGAATATATTTGGGGTCTTATCATGCGGTCCCGTCCCCCCCAGGTTGCCCGTGTTGGAGTCGACGGCGTCATCCGGCGACCTGTCTAGGCCTCACCACATTGTGTCGGTGGTGCCCAACCGCTACCCGCGCTGGTTCACCCTCAGCCACATCGAGTCTCAGCAGTGTGAGCTGGCCTCCACCATGCTCACTGCGGCCAAAGGTGAACACGACACACACGGGCATAAGTAATGGGACGACTAGGCACACACAACACCTATGGAACCGGACCCAATGACAGATGTTTGTGTCGACTGCCAGGTGACAGTCGCAGGCTGGAGACGGTGCTGGAGTCCATTCAGAAAAACATCCACTCCTCGTCTCACATCTTCAAACTGGCGCAGGACGCGTTCAAGATCGCCACTCTGATGGACAGCCTGCCTGACATCACGCTGCTAAAAGTCGCCCTGGAGCTCGGACTGCAGGTAACCAGAGCGTGTGCACTAATGATGCTACGATACCAACGCAGACTAACAAATCACATTTGTCGTCCTTAAATGAGCATTGAGGTATTGAGCAAATTGGAAGTTAACTTCTTTTTTTGGGGGTCAGGTGATGAGAATAACTCTGTCCACGTTAAACTGGAGGCGACGGGAAATGGTGCGCTGGTTAGTCACATGTGCCACTGAAGTTGGTAAGTGAGTCCATTTTGTCTACTAAACTCTAAGTCCTGGTAAACTGTATACAGTTTTGTACAAACAAGTAATGCACTCATTGGTGGAAAATGGGGTTTTTTTCTTTGGTTGATTTTTTTTTTGTACTTTATAGATTTTACTAAAGAATAATTGATATGATTTCAGTTTAATAAATACCTAGAGATGTCCGATAATGTTTTTTTTCCCGATATTGTCCAACTCTTAATTACCGATTCCGATATAAACCAATACCGATATATACAGTCGTGGGATTAATTATTATCCCTAATTTTGTTGTGATGCTCCGCTGGATGCATTAAACAATGTAACAAGGTTTTCCAAAATAAACCAACCTCAAGTTATGGAAAAAATGCCAACATGGCACTGCCATATTTATTATTGAAGTCACAAAGTGCATTATTTTTTTTAACACGCCTCGAAACAGCACCTTGGAATTTGGGACATACTCTCCCTAAGAGCGCATGAGGAGGTTGAGGTGGGGGTGTATTTTGTAGCGTCCCGGAAGAGTTAGTGCTGCAAAGAGTTCTGCGTATTTGTTCTGTTGTGTTTATGTTGTGTTACGGTGCGGATGTTCTCCCGAAATGTGTTTGTCATTCTTGTTTGTTGTGGGTTCACAGTGTGGCGCATATTTGTAACAGTGTTAAAGTTGTTTATACGGGCACCCTCAGTGTGACCTGTATGGCTGTTGACCAAGTATGCTTTGCATTCACTTGTGTGTGTGAAAAGACGTAGATATTATGTAACTGGGCCGGCACGCAAAGATAGGGCCTTTAAGGTTTATTGGCGCTCTGTACTTCTACTTATGTCCATACACACAGCAGTGTTATAAAAAGTCATAAATTTTACTTTTTGAAACCGATACCGATAATTTCCGATATTAATTTTAAGCATTTATCGGCCGATGTTATCGGACATCCCTATAAAAAACCTAATGCCCTATGAAATAGGCGTACTATTCTGAAACCATTTTATCATTGTGTTGTATGTATGCTACATAGGTAAATAATATAAATAATCAATATTGTATTTAAATAATTATTTAAATCAAATGTGTCCAATGCCTTCCGCCCATGTGCAGCTGGGATAGACTCCAGCACCACCCACGTGTCCATAAGGGACAAGCGATAGTAAATGGATTGATGGATAATAAATATTGTTCAGATTCAACATGTATTCTTTTAGACTGTTTTTGAAAAAATCCTAACTCCTGAATAGATAACATACTGTATGTATACAATAGATATTTATACACTATTCATAATATGTATTTCATTTTCGGATATAAAGATTGTCAGTATAGAGCTGGTCCACAGTTCCATGACCAGGACGAAAACCACACTGTTCTTCCTGAATCCGAGGTTCGACTATCCGGCGTAGTTTCCTCTCCAGAACACCTGAATAGACCTTACCGGTCGTGAAACTGTGGACCGGCTCTATACTCTCTGCAGGGTCCTTGAGGGTGCATGGGAGTTAGCCCAACCAGTCTACATGTGCTTTGTGGACTTGGAGAAGGCATTCGACCATGTCTCTCGGGAAGTCCTGTGGGGAGTGCTCAGAGAGTATGGGGTATCGGACTGTCTGATTGTGGCGGTCCGCTCCCTGTATGATCAGTGTCAGAGCTTGGTCCGCATTGCCGGCAGTAAGTTGGACACGTTTCCAGTGAAGGTTTGGACTCAGCCAACGCTGCCCTTTGTCACCGATTCTGTTCATAACTTCTATGGACAGAATTTCTAGGCGCAGTCAGGGCCTTGAGGGGATCCGGTTTGGTGGCTGCAGGATTAGGTCTGTGCTTTTTGCAGATGATGTGGTCCTGATGGCTTCATCTGGCCGGGATCTTCAGCTCTCAGGGGATCGGTTCGCAGCCGAGTGTGAAGCGACTGAGATGAGAATCAGCATCTCCAAGTCCGAATCCATGGTTCTCGCCCGGAAAAGGGTGGAGTGCCATCTTCGGGTTGGGGAAGAGATCTTGCCCCAAGTGGAGGAGTTCAAGTACCACGGAGTCTTGTTCATGAGTGGGGGAAGAGTGGATTGTGAGGTCGACAGGCGGATCGGGGCGGCGTCTTCAGTAATGCGGACACTGTATCAATCCGTTGTGGTGAAGAAGGAGCTGAGCCGGAAGACAAAGCTCTCAATTTACCGGTCGATCTACGTTCCCATCCTCACCAATGGTCATGAGCTTTGGGTTATGACTGAAAGGACAAGATCACGGGTCCAACGGCCGAAATGAGTTTCCTCCAGCTGGTGGCGGGGCTCTCCCTTAGAGATAGGGTGAGAAGTTCTGCCATTCGGGAGGAGCTCAAAGTAAAGCCGCTACTCCTCCACATTGAGAGGAGCCAGATGAGGTGGTACGGGCGTATGGTCAGGACGAACGGCTCCCTAGGGAGGTGTTTAGGGCACTACCGACCGGTAGGAGGCCACGGGGAAGATCCAGGACACGGGAAGACTATGTCTCCCAGCTGGCCTGGGAACGCCTCGGGATCCCCCGGTAATAGCTGGACAAAGTGGCTGGGGAGAGGAAAGTCTTGGCTTTTCTGCTTCGGCTGCTGCCCCCGCGATCCGACCTCGGATAAGCAGAAGAAGATGAATGAAAGTTTGACAGTTTAATATGGTTTATTTAATTATATATCCTTACTTTATTAATTGTATTTTGAAAAATACATTTTCACTTTTTACAAGTACATTTTGTGGCAAATTTCAGACATATCTGCAAATAGTCCAGTTATAAAAAGTAAATCTGCTGAAGGAATGATCGTATAATTGAGAGAATGCTGCTTCTTTCTGCTGCTTTAGGTTCCAAAATTCACTCTGTTCTCTCCCGTGCCAGGCGTGTACGCGCTGGACAGCATCATGCAGAGCTGGTTCACCCTCTTCACCCCCACTGAGGCCACCAGCATCGTGGCGACCACGGTCATGTCCAACAGCACCATCGTGCGCCTGCACCTGGACTGCCACCAGCAGGAGAACCTGGCCTCGTCAGCCCGCACCCTGGCCCTGCAGTGCGCCATGAAGGACCCCCAGAACTGCGCACTGTCGGCCCTCACCCTCTGCGAAAAGGACCACATTGCCTTCGAGACAGCCTACCAGATTGTACTGGACGCCGCCGCCACGGGGATGAGCTACACGCAGCTGTTCACCATCGCCCGCTACATGGAGCACCGCGGCTACCCCATGCGGGCGTACAAGCTGGCTACGCTGGCCATGGCCCACCTGAACCTCAGCTACAACCAGGACACGCACCCCGCCATCAACGACGTGCTTTGGGCGTGCGCACTCAGCCACTCGCTGGGCAAGAACGAGCTGGCCGCCGTCATCCCCCTGGTGGTGAAAAGCGTCAAGTGCGCCACGGTGCTCTCGGACATTTTGCGGCGGTGCACGCTGACCACGCCGGGCATGGTGTCGGCGCTGCACAGCCGCAGGAACTCCGGCAAGCTGATGTCGCTGGACAAGGCGCCGCTCAGGCAGCTGCTGGACGCCACCATCGGGGCCTACATCAACACCACGCACTCGCGCCTCACGCACATCAGCCCGCGCCACTACAGCGAGTTCATCGAGTTCCTGGGCAAGGCGCGCGAGACGTTCATGATGGCGCACGACGGACACATCCAGTTCACTCAGTTCATAGACAACCTGAAACAGATCTACAAGGGCAAAAAGAAACTAATGATGCTGGTCAGGGAGCGCTTCGGCTGAGCTCGCACTCGTACTTTTTTTTTTTATTTTTTTTATCAAGTCTGCCTTTTCAACTTCCTTTGGACTACTCGTAATAAGAGGACGTAGAAAAAAAAACTCAACAAAGCCACACGCGGTATTATCGTTCTTGCTGTTGTTATGGTTACAAACATTATTACTATTATTATTAATAATAATAATAATATTACTACTATGTGTACAGAAGTGTTTTTATTTTTCACAAGGGAGGAAATTGGTCACGTTGTGAATGTTGTGCGTACTTCTCTACATGTGTATGAAAGGAAAATGACTTTTTTTGTGATTGAAACATCTTTTTCTTTCTGTGTGTGGCTGAAGGCCTTGTAACAAGCAGCGCTCATGTTCAAAACAACGACAGAACTGCATCTTTTGAAGAGAAAACTAAGGCTTTAATAACACACAGAGCAACCTCCCCGTTTGGCCCTCGGGGTCCCACCAGGGGACACCAGACAGCACTGCACAGCTTCGCTAGGCCCCGAAAGCCATCGTCAGCATTTTTTTTTTCCCGGACAGCAGCACTTGAACCATTAATTAGCTCTTAGAACCAACACACACACACACACCAATGCTCTTCGTAACCACCTGTAATAATGTGACGCATGCAGCTACCTACAGTCATTACATCTTATAGTATAGACTCACTGGACACACTATTAGGTACACCAGCAATACACATGTATCAAAAATCGGCCTTTGACAAAGATATATGCTCAGTTTTGATTGACAGTCAGATGTATTTATTCAACCTTATGAGAAGCCAAATTTTACAAGTATTTTCGGATGTCTGAAAACATAATTGTTAAGAGAATCTGGATGTCCATGCCTGTCATCAAACTGTGTCAATACATGACATGAAACCAAAAACGCCCCCTAGTGGCTGTGAGCAGCATAGTGGGTGACTGTATTTGAATGTCCTGCAAGTTCAGTATTTTGGTAACCAAGCAGTGTTTTGGCAGATATGTATTAAGTCACATGCACATTTGGTGTTTTAACTACAATTTTAATAATCGCTGTTTATTAAAATTGGAAATATAATTTCAAATAAAAATATAGAAGTTAGTACTGTTAAATGATAAAAAATGTGTAAATCAAAGTAATCCTACTTTCAATTTC
The DNA here is from genome assembly GCF_033978795.1 of Nerophis ophidion. NCBI lineage: Eukaryota > Metazoa > Chordata > Actinopteri > Syngnathiformes > Syngnathidae > Nerophis > Nerophis ophidion. The sequence goes on along the minus strand of NC_084611.1, from coordinate 30,812,068 downwards.
ACAGGTTATTCAACTTAAAAGGACACTAATGCCATTCAATTGTCAAAATGTTTTGTTTTTTTATCTTTTACTTTAAGAATTTCATTTATTTGTTCAAAACTCGGTTACTGTTGTATCTAAAGCAGGCCTGTGCAATTATTTTGACTCGAGGGCCACATTTACAGAAAAAAAAGTGTCTGGCGGCCGGTATATCTATTTTTAGGAACACTAATACAAAACCTCACAATAAAATCTGAATGCTAAATACGTTACGACAGACCGCTTTAAAAACGTAATGGAAATTTAAATTTTTATATGAACGATAAAACACAGAATATTGACAAAATATCAACGTCGCACCCCTTTTCGATCGACATATTATCAAGTGAAACACAACAAAAATGCAACAAACAGTGAAATATGAACGTGAAGGGTACAAAATAAACCCACCTACAATCTGATATATCACTAAGCTTTAGAACGTTGTTGTGAAAATCTCCTTCCGCGTCTGTGGAAACGCTTCCCACACACACTGCTTGGTGCCTCGTCTGAGCTGCTGTGACGTACATGACCATAGTAACTCATTAGATTAACATAGTAACTAATTAGATTACCATAGTAACTAGTATATCATCCAAAAGCGCAGATTCCAACCATTGAAATACTTTGTACAGTTGAAGACTTACGGTCATTAGAAAACATAACTGCACATCATAAAGGCAGCTACACTTTCCATCTTAAAGATCTAAAAAAAAATTTGTGAATGTCCGACGGGTCAGATTGAAAAGCTTAACGGGTCGCATGTGGCCCCCGGCCTGATCTAAAGTCTATTTGGGGTGCATTTTGTCCTGAAATATGTCAGCCAGCAGACTTCTGCACTGACCACTGAGCGTATAACAACCCACGCTGCCTTTTCCTGTGGTTAATGTAAAGTAACATGTACGGTCAAAAATTTACAAAAAAAAAAACAAAACTAATTAAATCTGCGTATTGACCTGATGCACACAATATTTCAATTTTTTTTTGTGATTAATTGCATGAGTTAAGAATGTTGTCTATCTGTGTTGGCCCTGTGATGAGGTGGCGACTTGTCCAGGGTATACAGCCGCCTTCTGCCCCAATGCAGCTGAGATAGGCTCCAGCATCCCCCGAACCCCAAAAGGGACAAGGGGTAGAAAATGGATGGATGGAAGTGGTAATTTTTAACTGCCCTAATAGAAATAAGAATAAAAGCTGTTAGGTGACAGTATGTATTTTCTTAGTATTACTGTTCAACAAAATGCATGTGGAATTTTTCTTTTTCCGTATTTTTTGTGTTTATTATACTATTTATTTTGTGGGCTTTTCCCCCCCAACAAAGGCCATGTATCTCAGAATCCGAATTGTTTTTATTGCCATTTTTTTGAAAACGGGTTCACAAACTAGGAATTGTTCTTGGTGTAATGGTGCAACATAAAACACACATATACCACAGAATAGAATAACATCAGCTTTAACTGAGCTATTGTTATTGTTCATGTGCCTGATAGCCAAGGGGAAAACAAATTTTTTGTTTGAATGTTCACAACACTCAAAAATCTCCCCAATCGTCACGACGGGACGCGGCAAAAAGTCGGCCGTTGCGGCTGTCAATCCAAAGTGAACATATGAGCATCAATGGTGCATTTAATCTCATTAGGTTCAGTGCATGTGTACCTAATGGAGTGGGTGTTGTTTTATGAACATAATGGCTTTGCATGGGGGGGGGGGGGGTCGCTACCTCATGATGCAGTGTGGAACATGCTCCCAATTTAAATGTGCTGTCAGGATATTTGTCACCAGTCGTCATCAATCTAGGGCGGGGCTAGCCGAGGGGGGGGGGAATGTGCATCACTCCCATCCCACCCATCGTCCACAAATAGGCCAGTGTCATTGTTTATGCCCCCACCCCCCCCCACCCACCCCACCACTATCTCTCTCTCTGTGTGTCATAGCAATGAGACTTTCTACTGTTAAAACCTTCACTAATTGTCCACCGAAATGTTCTCAGGGATTTTTCTTCACAATAAGGGAAAAACAAAAGCGAAAAGGCGGAACAAAAAGACTGACTGCAGGAAAATTGAAAAAATAAAAAAAAAACTAGACATGAGCGAGCATTTATTGTACTCTGTATATATGCCATAGTATATGTCTGAATATGGAGGATCTGAAAGTATATGTTGACTAATTTATACAGAGTATTCTATGTAATGTGAAATACTTGAAGCCGCTGTAGTTTGCTCTCTCTCTTTCTCTCTCTCGCTCACTTGCTTTCTTTTGTTTTTGTCATGTGATGGAACATATCATGTTGGGGGGGTGATGTCTGACTTCATTCCTGCTGACTCCAGCAAAGAGGAGAAAGGAGGTCAAAGCTGGGTGATGGATAAAGCGCTTTAAAGAGAAGGACTAATAATACGAGTCAGATGAATGGATCGTCCCTCTGCAGTGAAACTACTTGTCTCATATCAGTCAGCAAGCCGTCGAAAGAAAGGACATTTTGTATTGTTTGTAGATTTTTTTTTTTTTTTTTTCGGTGTCTTGACAACAGAAAGAAGTGCAGCCTTTTTCTCTTGCCTTGTCTTCTTAACGCTTTAAAGTAACCAAACAGGAAGTTCTGTCTAACAACCAAACGCGTTCAAAGAGGTGAGAGGCGACCCACCTTGGTCCAGCTTTAGTGTCCTTAATTAGTAAAGCGAATGGCTGTGTTAGTAAACTCTTCTTGCTTTAAACGACAAAGCAAAACTCCTCACGTGTGTCTGCTGGTGGTTAAAAAAAGACAAAAAAAAAAAAAAGTATGTTGGTCATGTCCAGTGTCTCAACAATTTCCTCTTGAGTCTTTCTAGCCGTTTTTGTTTGTTCGTGTAGGACGCTCTCCCCTTTTTATTTATTACCATGACCCATGTATACATGCTTATGAAAATCAAATTTGATACACCGATATCAGTTTATTTATGTAACTAAATCACTGTTTTATAATCTTGGTAATGAGTCAATTATTGATTTTGTTTTATTTTATTTTTTTGATTTTGTTTTAATAAAAGGGGTCATATTATGATTTGTTTTGTTTTTTTCTACATTTAAAACACTTTGTGGTCTACATAACATGGATTGGTGGTTCTTTGCTCAAAATTGTGCATACCGTATTTCCTTGAATTGCCACCGGGGCGCTAATTAATTTAAAACCTCTTCTCACTCCTGCGCTTAACAAAGGCATGCGGTAAAAGTAAGCATGCACTGATTATTTTAAAACCTCTTCTCACTCCGGCACTTACCAAAGGTATGCAGTAAAAATTTGAGTGTGATGTAAGCTTGGACCTTTAATCCTACTGAATTGATCTTAATCTTCTTCCCTTTATGCGATTTCAAATTACCGGTATTGAAATCAGCCTCCTCCATTTTGAAAATGATGACAGGGGAAGTGTCACTCATGACGTCACAAGTTTGACCAGGCGGTAATACTAAGCATGCGCTAATTATTTTGGGAAGCGAGGTTGACCCGGCAGTAATTCAAGGCAGGCGTATACCATATGCCCTGCGGCAATTCAAGGAAATACGGTGGATTATCTTTTCCAGATCATCTTCAAGCCGCTTTCTGACCGTCTCTTCAGGATGTATTGTTTTGTTTACGTGCCTCCACTTCGACCGCGCTTCTGTTAGGACTCTGACAGATACAAGTTAGAGCTTTTCGCTAATTTATTAGAAATGGCAAGAGCAGAGGATGCACGTTCATGTACGAGCCAGTCTCCCGCTACAGGATAGTGGAAAAAGAGATTATTGACTACGGCGTACGACTAAAAATGGCAGACTCGCGCAAAGCTGTTTGGGTAAAACATTACCCTGTATGGACATATCCGCCGACGTCATTTGTAAAACATCACAACCTACTCAGTGGCCTAGTGGTTAGTGTCTGCCCTGAGATCGGTAGGTTGTGAGTTCAAACCTCGGCCGAGTCATACCAAAGACTATAAAAATAGGACCCATTACCTCCCTGCTTGGCACTCAGCATCAAGGGTTGGAATTGGGGGTTAAATCACCAAAAATGATTCCCGGGCGTGGCACCGCTGCTGCCCACTGCTCCCCTCACCTGGAACAGGGGGATGTGTCAAATGCAGAGGAGAAATTTCACCACACCTAGTGTGTGTGTGTGTGTGTGTGTGTGTGTGTGTGTGTGTGACTATCATTGGTACTTTAACTTATTTGAGGGAAAATCTAAATGGAGCGGTGGGAGGAAGTATGATTATTTTTTAAATAGTTGGTTTAATGTCAAATTGTAGGGACTTGGTGTATGGAGATCTCAAATACACAAAAAAAAGCTTACCAATAGGTAAGAGAAGTTGGTTTTGCATGATAGGTTCCCTTTAACAGTAAATTAACGGGTAAATTAATAATAGAGATTCGAGATGTCCGATAATGGCTTTTTTGCTGATATTCTGATATTGTCCAAATTGTAATTACCGATACCGATATCAACCGATACTGATATATACAGTCGTGGAATTAACACATTATTATTCCTCATTTTGTTGTGATGCCCCGCTGGATGCATTAAACAATGTAACAAAGTTTTCCAAAATAAATCAACTCAAGTTATGGAAAAAAATGCCAACATGGCACTGCCATATTTATTATTGAAGTCACAAAGTGCATTATTTTTTTTAACATGCCTCAAAACAGCAGCTTGGAATTTGGGACATGCTCTCCCTGAGATAATCCTAATACCCACTGCAACTATGGGAAATACTATACTTTGACTTTCACAAAGTGCATTATTTTTCTTAAAACATTTTTTTAGACATGCCTCAAAACAACAGCAACAAAAACAACGAAGGCACACAGCTTCAGTCCAGAGTATACTAGAGTAATAAAGTAAACAATAACATAGTCCTCCTTTAGTGCAAGACTGCCTGGCGTACTGTGTAACAGGGAATTATAAACTGGGCTCAATCTGAACAGCCGATGGGCATTTATATCAACTATATGATTTGCCTGAGAAAATGGATAGGACAAAAAAATTAATACTTTTTGAAATCGATAATTACATTTTAAAGCATATATCAGCCGATAATATCGGACATCTCTAATAAAGATTTTGGAAAAACGTCACAAATTGGGAACATTTTATAAAATATATCCGCCATGCCTCCATGGTTTCAAATTTTTAGACCTATGCAGATCCCAAATACACCAAAACAGTAACCGATATGTAAGAAAACTTTGTTTTGCATAATAGGTCCTCTTTAAAAAAAATAGTTTTTTCAAAGTCTTTATCCTTTTGAGAGCGACGGACAGTGACACGGTAGTTGTTGATGCATTGATTGATTGAAACTTTTATTAGTAGATTGCACAGTACAGTACTTATTCCGTACAATTGACCACTAATTGGTAACACCATGAATTGATTAACGTGGACCCCGACTTAAACAAGTGGAAAAACCAAAAGTAGTTAATTGTACAGAATATGTACTGTACTGTGCAATCTTCTAATAAAAGTTTCAATCAATCAACACCCGAATAGGTTTTTCAACTTGTTTAAGTCGGGGTCCACATTAATCAATTCCTGGCATCACAGCATATCACAGCAACAACTCTTTTTGCAGTTGCTGCCGCTAAAATGATATCATTCAGTTCAGATTATTGCAGGGATGGTATTGCTTACTGTATCACAACATATCACGGCAATATCCGATTCCCCAGCCGCGGATGCCTCAAAATGATGTTAAAAATGTTACCAGGATAAAAGATTCAAGTAATAGCTGAGAGACGCCAAAGAAAGCAATGAATGGAAAAATATTGTAATCCTGGTTGACACATCACAGCATATGATAGCAAACACTAGTTTCTTTATCTCCTGCAAGCTTGTACTTGCTACAATGCTGACCAAACACGCCCACATGAATTCAAATTTACTACTGTCATAGCAATCCAGCCTATATCTTCTACAAGCTGTTTTTGCATCAGATCCCTCAGAAATGACACGTACATGCTACATAAAAAAATCATGTAAAAACCATTTATTACCACACGTTCATACATCATAGTATAAAACAACCTCCAAGTTACTTCTGTCCTGCGCAAGCTGGTTTTTGCAAGAATTAACTGTAATTGCATCAAAAAGCGTAAGCAAGTTCTGACTGATAAGATTATACTGTATCCAACACATCACAACATATATTATCAACTTCCAAAAAATACTATTTGTTAGAGATGTCCGATAATATCGGGCTGCTGATATTATCGGACGATAAATGCTTTAAAATGTAATACTGGAAATTATCGGCATTGGTTTCAGAAAGTAAAATGTATGACTTTTTAAAACACCGCTGTGTACATGGATGTAGGGAGACGTACGGAGCGCCAATAAACCTTAAAGGCACTGCCTCAGCAGGCCGGCCCAGTCACATAATATCTACGGCTTTTCACACACACAAGTGAATGCAAGGCACACTTGGTCAACAGCCATACAGGTCACACGGAGGGTGGCCGTATAAACAACTTTAACACTGATACAAATATGCGCCACATTGTGAACCCACACCAAACAAGAATGACAAACACATTTCGGGAGAACATCTGCACCGTAACACAACAGGACAAATACCCAGAACCCCTTGCAGCCCTAATTTTTCCGGGACGCTACAATATACACCCCCCGCTACTCCCTACCTCAACCTCAACATGTCCCAAAATTCCAAGCTGCTGTTTTGAGGCATGTTAAAAAAAATAATGCACTTTGTGACTTCAATAATAAATATGGCAGTGCCATGTAAGGCATTTTTTCCCCCATAACTTGAGTTGATTTATTTTGGAAAACCTTGTTACATTGTTTAATGCATCCAGCTGGGCGTCACGACAAAATTAGGCATAATTTTGTATATATCAGTATGGGTTGATATCGGAATCGGTAATTAAGAGTTAGACAATATCGGCAAAAAAGCCATTATCGGACATCTCTACAAAATATCTCATTTCACAACCTAACCTGCGACTTAGTCTGGTGCGGCTAACATACAGTATATACATTTTAAAAAATAATTTCGAAATTTGGTGGGTGTGGCTTAAATACCGCCGGTGCATCCTATAGCCGGGAAAATACAGTAATTGCAATTCCCTTTTGCTTTTTGTAGCTGGTGTCCGCTGAGCCGTTTACACACCCATGCCACAGGATGACTACATCATCAGTGCGTGTAGTTTGTCAGGTGTCTTGTTTGCAACCCTTTTATGTATGTGTGTGTGTGCGTGTGCTGGGAGGGGGGCCCTTGAGGGACTGACTGGGAACAGGTGGTACCAGCAGCAGACTTACAGGAGCTCCTGACAGCAGCGAGGTCCCCAGACTCACAGACCCTCATTAAACATTGACACAAAAACACCGCAACTGTCTGTGCGTGAACGGTAATGAAGCGCACACTGCTGCCTAACACGACACGAACCTTTATGTCCGTGTGTGTGTCTCTGTGTGTGTGTGTGTGTGTGTTCTGGCAATGCTTACTTAATGGGGACATGCCTCTGTTTACACGGTCACCTTTAGGGGACTTCTGACGGTATGGGGATCAGGAGCTTTTTAAATGATTGCCGGATCCTGTAACATCAGGGTGGCATGGTGATGCGGTTTGTTCTTCCTCTATGCAGATCGGGCTCGGACACAGCGTGAAGGTAAGAATTAAAGGTTTATTTAAACTAAAAACAGACTAAGAACAGAAACACTGGCACTAGGCACAAAAGGAAAAAAAAAACAGAACTAGCATGGGAGCTTGAAAGACCCAAGAGCGCTAGCATGACAGCTAGAGTTAAAACAAATACTTAGCATGGAAGCTAGCTGGTTGCGAAACAGAAAACAGGATCGGGAACAGAGTCGTTACTGTTGCGAAACACAAACGGCGTGAACAGAAACTACTAAGCGAGAACGAGAGAAACAAGGAGGCAGGCTTAAATCAGGGCAGCAATTAGTAACCACAGGTGCGCGTCAAAACAAGGGCAGATGGAACAAATCAGAAACTATGGTAACAACAAACAAGGAAGTGCAACCACGAACCGAAAGAGTCCAAGACAAACAGAAAACACAAAAGGACTCAAAAACCAAAATCAAAATGTGATCCGGGCAGCGGATCACAACAGGATCCATTCTGAAGATGCTTAAGTGATTTTTAAGCTGTGGCCCATAAAACATTAATAGTACTGTGATTCTGTATGGTATCCATCTTTAGAAAAACTAATATATATTTTTTCCAAAAACAAAATCTGGTTTGGTGTTTCTTAGGATGACATTTTCATACAGCATGATTATAAAACATTATTACCTTAAAGTATGATTCACATTCAAAATTTTCCATCCTTCTATATATGCTAGTTAGAGTTGCAGACATCTTCATTGCTGCTAAGTAGCAGTTTTCAGTAATGTCACAGAAGATGCAGGATGTGCTTTAACATGTAAGAGGTGAAAGTTCCTATAAGACAGGGGTGTCCAAACATTTTCCACTGAGGGCCACACATGGAAAAATTAAAGCATGCGGGGACCAGGGGGCGGTTTAGCTCGGTTGGTAGAGTGGCCGTGCCAGCAACTTGAGGGTTGCAGGTTCGATTCCCGCTTCCACCATCCTAGTCACTGCCGTTGTGTCCTTGGGCAAGACACTTTACCCACCTGCTCCCACACTGGCTTGAATGTAACTTAGATATTGGGTTTCACTATGTAAAGCACTTTGAGTCACTAGAGAAAAAGCGCTATATAAATATAATTCACTTCACCATTTTGATATTTTTCATTTTCAAACCATAACAAAATATATGGATTTTAAAATGTATTTTACCTCTAGGAGTCCCAGGGACCATAAAGGGTCTCAGTAATTAAAATGTTAAAAACAATTCAAATTTGAATTATTATTTTTTATTTAACGTTTACAGTAAATCTGTACATCAACTTTTAAAAAAAAGGTTTTATGGCTTTTCTGTAAAAAAAAGAAATTGTTTTTATAGTAAAACTGAAATATGCGGTATTTAGTAATAAGAGCCCTAAAAGATCATCAATGCAGGACACCATTGATTTGAAATCTTTATTATTTTTGAGTAATCACAGTGAAAAAAAAGACAAAAAAGGTGCCACACTCATGAAGTGATACATTTTTATTAGGTTTTTTTTTTTTTACTTTCAACACTTACATTACGAGATTAAGTTCAGATATATCTGTTGATTTTACGTTTAAACTATCATTTTGTTCGTTTTTTGCTCTTTTGTCAAAGAAAACGTTCATGTTTTTTTATGGCAACTACACAATATATGCAATATTTACCACATAAAACATTTTAAAGTGAAATATTTGAACTAATTGGAGCTTTGAAAATAATTAATTACAACATGGATTATTTTTTTATATTTTTTGGAGCAAATGTCAAAAAAATCAAAAATAAATAATTGATCGATTGAAACTTGTAATTAGTAGATTGCACAGTGCAGTACATATTCCGTACAATTGACCACTAAATGATAACACCACAATAAGTTTTTCAACTTGTTTAAGTCGGGGTCCACGTTAATCAATTCATGGTAAAGATGGTTTTTACATGGTGAAATAAAGACAAAAGACAAAAAAAAAACAACTGCATGGCAGCTTTGTGTCAAAATTGCAACTTTCTCTCGATAGATTTCACCTCATTCCAATATTTTTAAATGTTCTTTTTTATTTTTGTAATAGAATTTCCAGAATATGTGGGGGGCCGGTAAACAATTAGCTGCGGTCTGCAAATGGCCCCCGGGCCGCACTTTGGGCACCCCTGCTATAAGAGGACAGCTGCAGTGCTGTATTCTGAGGATCATGTCATATTTAATTTGAACTTTTTTATTTATTTTTTTATTTTTATTTTTAAAAGGTCCTCAGTAGTCACGTACACATGTGTGTGAATTATGCAAAATTATCTAAATTTGGTCCCCATGAACCATATTAACTCTTTTTCCCCAAGGTCCCCAGTTAGAATGATCTGCACATTACCGTATTTTTTGGATGATAAGTCGCAGTTTTTTTCATTGTTTGGCCAGGGGTGCGACTTATACTCAGGAGCCACCTATGTGTGAAATTATTAACACATTACCGTAAAATATCAGATAATATTATTTAACTCATTCACGTAAGAGACTAGACGTATAAGATTTCATGGGATTTATCGATTAGGAGTGACAGATTGTTTGGTAAACGTATAGCATGTTTTATATGTTATAGTTATTTGAATGACTCTTACCATAATATGTTACTTTAACATACCAGGCACCTTCTCAGTTGGTTATTTATGCGTCATATAACGTACACTTATTCAGCCTGTTGTTCACTATTCTTTATTTATTTTAAATTGCTTTTCAAATGTCTATTCTTGGTGTTGGGTTTTGTCAAATAAATTTCTCCCAAAAATGTGACTTATACTCCAGTGCGACTTATATATGTTTTTTTCTTCTTTATTATGCATTTACGGCAGGTACGACTTATACTCCGGAGCGACTTATACTCCGAAAAATACGGTACTTCATCAATCCAGAGATTTAAAGGCCTACTGAAATGAGATTTTCTTATTTAAACGGGGATAGTAGGTCCATTTTATGTGTCATACTTGATCATTACACGATATTGCCATATTTTTGCTGAAAGGATTTAGTAGAGAACATCGACGATAAATTTGGCAACTTTTGGTCGCTAGTAAAAAAGACAATGTGCGCTTGACGCCACGGGTTGTAGAGCTCCTCACATCCTCACATTGTTTACAATCATGGCCACCAGCAGCGAGAGCGATTCAGACCGAGAAAGCGACGTTTCCCCATTAATTTGAGCGAAGATGAAAGATTCGTGGATGAGGAAAGTTAGAGTGAAGGACTACAAAAAAAAAAAAAGACAGGGCAGTGGGAGCGCTTCAGATTTTATTAGACACATTTACTAGGATAATTCTGGAAAATCCCTTACCTGCTTATTGTGTTACTAGTGTTGTAGTGACATCATACTGTTGTACCTGAAAGTCAGAGGGGTGTGGCCACGGGTGTGGTGACCGCCAGTGTCTCTGAGGGAAGCCACGCAGCTGCCTCTTTGACAGGTGCACGAGGAACGACGCAAGCTCCGCTCATGTCTAAGGTAAGAGCCGACTTATTGCCACAATTTTCTCACCGAAACCTGCCGGTTGACATGTGGTCGGGAACCATGTTCGCTTGACCGCTCTGTTCCATAGTAAAGCTTCCCCTTCGGAAATGTAAACAAGGAAACACCAGCTGTGTTTGTGTTGCTAAAGGCGACTGCAATACACCGCTTCCCACCTACATCATTCTTCTTTGACGTCTCCATTATTAATTGAACAAAATGCAAAAGATTCAGCAACACAGATGCCTAGAGTACTGTGTAATTATGCGATTAAGGCAGACTACTTATAGCTGGGATCGGGCTGGAAAAAAATGTCTGTTACAATCTGTGACGTCACGCGACGTTTTCAACAGGATACTTCGCGCAAAATTTAAAATTGCAATTTAGTAAACTAAAAAGGCCGTATTGGCATGTGTTGCAATGTTAATATTTCATCATTGATATATGAACTATCAGACTGCGTGGTGGGTAGTAGTGGGTTTCAGTAGACCTTTAGAGACGTGTATGAGCTAACTGGGCAGTGGCCATTTTACCAATTTTTTTTCATGCCTCCACAACCTATAGAAAGTGTGGGCCCCACAAGATCATTCCAAATGATAATCAGTATGTGTGTGTGTGTGTGTGTGTGTGTGTGTGTGTGTGTGTGTGTGTGTGTGTGTGTGTGTGTGTGTGTGTGTGTGTGTGTGTGTGTGTGTGTGTGTGTGTGTGTGTGTGTGTGTGTGTGTGTGTGTGTGTGGCCACTAATGAGGCCCATTTGTCCATAGAGGTGTCCACCTGGCTATGGAGGAATGCAACAGCTTTAGCAACAAAAGGCCCTCTGCTGTCAGAGGCCACACCGTAGTCTCCGTGTGTTACGTGACGGATGCCTGCCTGAAAAGAAATAGTGCAGCTGAGCTTTAAAAAAAAACAAACAAAAAAAAACATCACCCATGCTAGTTGTGTGTGTGTGTGTGTGTGTGAGTGTGTGTGTGTGTGTGTGTGTGTGTGTGTGTGACCTGTGTGCAGGTGCCTTGCTCACTTGCAGCTGGTAATGACGTCCCACGGGTGCAGCTCGGTGCAAGCGGGCCTGTCTCACCACATACTACTAATGACATCATGATCACACGCCGCTTCGCTTTCATGCCAAAAAAAAAAAAAAAAAAATCCCTGAATTCCAACACCGTCATCCCCCCGTCCTCTCCTACACTCCACTCCCCCTCGCTTCCCCGTGCATCAAGGCTGACATTTACTCGCCTGAGCTGTCAGTCTGTTGCCGCTTTCACCTCCAACTGAAAGACTGGTTTGAAGATGAACAAAAGTCCTTTCTGACATTTTTAAAAAAAATATGTGCTGCTGCATAAGTTGCACGGATTGATATAAGAGATGGAATGTCGTCCTCACACAGCAGCAGAGATGATCATGTTGTCTTCAAGTGCTCTGTCATTTATGAGGTTAAAGGTTACAAAATACACCCAACATATCTTACAGGCACCTCGTGATTGAACTCAATTTAATCGATCAGTCCATTTCTTTTCTTAACCACTCACATTGCTCCGAGTCACGACTTTATTACAGGACAGTTTTAATTATTTACATGGATTTATTTATTTAGTCATCCATTTTATCTATTCAGTTAATTTTTAGTATCTAATCCAAATACTGTATTGCAGAATTCAACCAAAATCAGCCCACATTGAAAATAAAAACAACAAACAAAAAAACTAACATATAATTATAAGGATAAAGAAAACCTATTTTGGGTTTTTTTGAGGTTTAATAATATTGAAGAAATATTATATAAGTATATTATTTAATATTAAAGTTAAATATTATATATAATATATACATATATATATATATGTGTATATATATATATGGGCTTCACGGTGGCAGAGGGGTTAGTGCGTCTGCCTCACAATACGAAGTTCCTGCAGTCCTGGGTTCAAATCCATGTTCGGGATCTTTCTGTGTGGAGTTTGCATGTTCTCCCCGTGAATGCGTGGGTTCCCTCCGGGTACTCCGGCTTCCTCCCACTTCCAAAGACATGCACCTGGGGATAGGTTGATTGGCAACACTAAATTGGCCCTAGTGTGTGAATGTGAGTGTGAATGTTGTCTGTCTGTGTTGGCCCTGCGATGAGGTGGCGACTTGTCCAGGGTGTACCCCGCCTTCCGCCCGATTGTAGCTGAGATAGGCGCCAGCGCCCCCCCGCGACCCCGAAAGGGAATAAGCGGTAGAAAATGGATGGATGGATGGATATATATATATATATATATATATATATATATATATATATATATATATATATATATATATATATATATATATATATGTGTGTGTGTGTGTGTGTGGGAAAAATCACAAGACTACTTCGTCTCTACAGAACTGTTTTATGAGGGGTTCCCTCAATCATCAGGAGATCATCATCTCCTGATGATTGAGGGAACCCCTCATGAAACAGACGATGACGCCACCCATTGAGGGCTCCTCGGATCCTCACATTGTTTTTATTGGGAGCCTCCAAAAACAGAGCTATTCGGACAGAGAAAACGACAATTTCTCCATTAATTTGAGCGAGGATGAAAGATTCTTGTTTGAGGATATTGATAGCGACGGACTAGAAAAGAAAAAATCAAGTTAAAAAAACAAAACACGATTGCATTGGGAGAGATTCAGATGTTTTTAGACACATTTACTAGGATAATTCTGGGAAATCCCTTATCTTTCTTTGTGTTGCTAGTGTTTTAATGAGTTTAACAGTACCTGATAGATGGAGGGGTGTGTCCACGGGTGTCTTGAGGCCAGTGTCTGAGGGAAGTCGACAGCAGCTTTATGGACGGCACAAGCTCAGCTGATCTCCGATAAGAGGCGACTTTTTACCACAATTTTCTCACCAAAAACTGCTGGTTGACATTTGGTCGGGATCCATGTTCGCTTGACCGCTCTGATCCATAGTAAAGCTTCACCTCTGGGAATTTTAAACAAGGAATCACCGTGTGTTTGTGTGGCTAAAGGCTAAACATATTTCTACTTTGACTTCTCCAATATTAATTGAACAAATTGCAAAAGATTCAGCGACACAGATCTCCAAAATACTGTGTAATTTTGAGGTTATAGCAGACGACTTTTAGCTGTGTGTGTGCGCAGCGCTAATATTTCCTAAAAACTTGTGACGTCTTGCGTACACGTCATCATTACACGACGTTTTCAAGATGAAACTCCCGGGAAATTTAAAATTGCAATTTAGTAAACTAAAAAGGCCGTATTGGCATGTGTTGCAATGTTAATATTTCATCATTGATATATAAACTATCAGACTGTGTGGTGGGTAGTAGTGGGTTTCAGTAGGCCTTTAATCCTGATGGTACCTATAAAAGTAAGACATTCGGTAGACACCCCTAAAGCTTCAACGCTTGAGCAAGGCCCAGAGCTCTCATGCTCGCCATGTCTGGGTACTTTGTGCACAGCATCATAATCTCTTAGATGTTTAATGTAGTGGTTCTGGAGTAATGCTGCGCTGCATCGACAGTACAAGCACACTCCGCAAAAAAAAAAAAAAAAAAAGTCTGCAGCCTTTCGAGATGCTTCAAGCTCGTTAGCATTACACAGCTACAAAAAAAAAAAAAGGATCATAGGCGCGTGTTCTTCGACACAGCCTGCAGCAAGTGGGACTCGTCTTCCCCGTTCCTCCAAGAGGCCGCCGGAGTTTGATCTTCTCCCCACCCCCTCCATCTGCCCAGAGGCGTCTGATTAAATGCTAATTAAATCCGTTAGCGCCGCTATCACCGCCGCTAACTCCTCTCTCTCTCTGTCATGGAGATTAATGCCCCTCGTTCATCATCCCTCCTTGCCAGGCCCGAGTACCTGCCTGCCTGCCCGCCACGCCAGGAAACCTCATCGAATCGTCAGCCCCCCGCCTCCCCCGAAAGCCCCCTCTCTCTGCGGCTTTCGAAGATGGACGAGGGGTTTAAATTTTAATTTGAAAATTGCCCTCAATTACTTCAGCGGCGGCCACTTGGCGGCGGCGCTGACGAGGTGGAGTGAGGCGGGGTTACAGCGGCAGGTCAGCGGCCATGATGAGCGATAAGGGGACATTAATAAGAAAGGCTGAGGTTCATTTAAAAGCGGACAGGCCGCTTTCTCATTATTGAACTCCCCCAGCTTTATTTAAGGGACTTTATTTAAGGATACCAAGTTAACGTGTCCTGCAGGACAGACGCTTAAAGCGCCTGACAGAGTGAGAAAGTTCCGGTCATAACTTACACGCTGAAATACACTGCGGTGCCATCTTTTTTATTTATTTATTTTTTTGTAACCTCTTTTGACATTCTCGCCGTTTTCAGGCAGACCTACACGAGCCTCCGAGGAGGACAAAATGTTTGAACAAAGTTACACACGTCATTTAGTTTTATTCTCCCACAATTTCTGGGCCACAAATGTTTTACTGGCTCCAATATCAGTAATGATTATAAGCAATGGGAGGATATTGAGCGACTGACTAACATGTCCGCTCCTTGTCTACTGGGCCTCATCTGCTTTTTGGTTTATGACTCATATTTACTCTACTACTTTTCCTCAAAACAAAACACAGCAAAGCACCGGTGATGTTCTTGA
This sequence comes from Nerophis ophidion, assembly GCF_033978795.1. NCBI lineage: Eukaryota > Metazoa > Chordata > Actinopteri > Syngnathiformes > Syngnathidae > Nerophis > Nerophis ophidion. The sequence goes on along the minus strand of NC_084611.1, from coordinate 30,796,376 downwards.
CAGTTATGCCTTTGAGATCCTCCAAAGACAGATTTTGCCTCGTAAACCATCTTTTTATAACCCTGGACTGCACATTAAAGAGCAAAATAAAAAAAAATGTGCACAGGAAATCATAAAAGTCACCAGATTATTTTTCAAAGCAAACTCAAGTGACAAGTGCTTTGTTTTGCAGATCTTTCACGGCTGGTCTCAAAAACAAGGACTAATAAGATGTAATTTTCCAAAAATAGATACAAACAATGTCATTTTGGCCATTTGTGATTCTTCCTGGGGTGTGGTAATCCTTTAGATTGATTGATTGAGAAGTTTATTGGCATCTCATAGAATTGAATCAGTCGCAGAAAAATATTAAGAAGCGACCGGCGGTAAAATCACAAATGGCCAAAATGACATTGTTTACATCTATTATTGGAAAACTACATCTTTTTAGTCTTTGTTTTTGGGACCAGCCGTGAAAGATCTGCAAAACAAAGCACTTGTCACTTGAGTTTGCTTTAAAAAAATAATCTGGTGACTTTTAGAAATTCCCGTGCACATTTTTTATTTTGCTCTTCCATGTAATGCTTTAAAAAGGCAAATGAATGGCACAAAAAGCCAAAAGGCTTGTTTCCATTGTGGTCCATTAAATATTCATCACATTTGATACATTCAATAATTAAAGATAAATAATCTGTAACAGGTATATAAAAAAATACCTAAAAAATTTGATAAAATATGTGCATATACACAGTATACATGTCAGGTGATTTGAAAAACAATATATACAAAAAATGAGGGCGTGGGGGGGTGTATATAATACACTAAGTGGCCTAGTGCAGTGGTTCTCAACCTTTTTTCAGTGATAGATGGATAGATAGATAAAGAGATAGTACTTTATTTATTCTTTCAGGTGAGTTCCTTCAGGAAAATTAAGATTTCCAGCACAATCCCATTCAAGATCAGACAAACATTACAGGGAGACAGAACAGGATCACTGACGGGTCTGCCGACTTCCAGTGCCCCTTACAAAAAAGGTGAGATACAGGTAAACAAGGGGGGGAATGGGAGAAAAAAATAAAAGATTAAAATTAAAAAAAAAATAAAAAATGGTCTACGCCAGGGCCCCTGGAGAGGGGGTTAAGACTGAGGCCAAGGGGAAAAAAACAACAACTCATAGCCATAGTACACATCCCTCTTACTAAGAGGGAAACATCAAAGAAAACAAAGGACATGAGAGACATCAAAGTAGCGGAGCTGACGCAACCAGCCACTTCTACATACAGCTATGAATAAAAAGTAAAAGAAACATATACACTGTTACATAGATACACTGATGTACCCCCTGTGAACATTTTCTTAATTCAAGCACCCCCTAATCAATCAGAGCAAAGCTTTTTTGGTTGAAAAAAAGAGATAAAGAAGTAAAATACAGCACAATGTCATCAGTTTCTGATTTATTAAATTGTATAACAGTGCAAAATATTGCTCAGTTGTAGTGGTCTTTCTTGAACTATATGGAAAAAAAGATATGAAAATAACTAAAAACTTGTTGAAAAATAAAGAAATTATTCAATTATAAATACAGATATCTACACATAAATCATCGACTTAAAGTGCCCTCTTTGGGGATTGTAATAGAGATCCATCTGGATTCATCAACTTCATTCTAAACATTTCTTCACAAAAAAATAAATCTTTAACATCAATATTTATGGAACATGTCCACAAAAAAATCTAGCTGTCAACACTGAATATTGCATTGTTGTATTTCTTTTCACAGTTTATGAACTTCCATTCATATTTTGTTGAAGTATTATTCAATAAATACATTTATAAAGGATTTTTGAATTGTTGCTATTTTTAAAATATTTTTTATAAAATCTCACATACCCCTTGGCATACCTTCAAGTACCCCCAGGGGTACGCGTACCCCTATTTGAGAACCACTGGCCTAGTGGTTAGAGTGTCCGCCCTGAGATCAGAAGGTTATGAGTTCAAACCCTGGCCGAGTCATACCAAATAATATAAAAATGGGACCCATTGGCACTCAGCATCAAGGGTTGGAATTGGGGGGTTAAATCAAGGGTGATGGGTCAAATGCAGAGAATGATTTCGCCACACCTAGTGTGTGTGTCACAATCATTGGTACTTAACTTTAACTATGTGCGGCCTTCAGAAGTGTTGGAGGAAGACAGCTTACTCCCCCCTAATATGACTCGTGCTTTACAGTCGTTGCAAATTGCATATTTACAATCCCAAGGACAAAAAAATTGAACTAATTCCACACTGTCGATATACAGTAATGAGCTTTACCTACCAAGCTTGTCTCTCTGTGAAACACGGCACACTTTGCGCGCAAAAAATCCAAGCAATACCTTAACAGAGAAAAACTAAAACAATATTATCCCATAGGGTTTCACCAGTGGCTAGCCTAACATAACCAGAAATCATGATCATATTCAAAGTTCCATCCATCCATTTTCTACCGCTTATTCCCTTTCGGGGTCGCGGGGGGCGCTGGCGCCTATCTCAGCTACAATTGGGCAGAAGGTTAAAAATATTTTTTTATTTACTTTCCCTAAATATCTAAAATTATTCATATTCTCTTCATGTCATGTTGTGCTCCTTCAAGCGCGGTTGTTTTTAGGTTATAGAGTTTTTATCCAATCAGAAATATGCTAACTTATGTTGCCATGCTGTACCAAATCTGCCTGAGACCTTCAGAATCAACAATGCGGGTCTCAGTGCACTCTAAGTGAACGGACACAAACATTTGACAGACTGTTGCGATAGCCAATAAGATCACGAGTTGTTGTCAGTAAGGCCTTCTAGCTGGCGTAAGGCAGATATATTTTGTGATGTTATGAGCCAGGTAACATAAGAACTCCATTACCCAGCATGCACAGTAGCTCCGTTTGGGTTGTTAAATGTAGACATGCCGGCAGCTGGATGTTATTGTCGAGGACGCTGTGTAGTAAACTTGAAGAAGTCAGCCAACATGCCTCGTTTGCATCTTTTATGATTAGACGAATGGTAAATGGTAAGTGGGTTGTACTTGTATAGCGCTTTTCCACTTTTTTTTTAGGGACTCAAAGCGCTTTGACACTATTTTCACATTCACCCATTCACACACACATTCACACATTGATGGCGGGAGCTGCCATGCAAGGCGCTAACCAGGCCCCATCAGGACAAGACAACACATATTTGCAAGGCTATTTTCAAAAAGGATATCTAAAGAGAAACAACATCTTAAAAAAAATTGTTTCTAATTTTTTTCACGTTTCAACAAAAATATTGGGAGCGTGCCTTAAAGGCACTGCCTTTAACGTCCTCTACAACATGTCGTCACGTCCTCTTATCCTCCATATAAACAGTATGCTGGCCAAGTCACGTAATATATGTGGCTTTCACACACACAAATGCGAATGCCCAAATACTTGGTCAACAGCCATACAGGTCACACTGAGGGTGGGCGTATAAACAACCTTAACATTGTTACAAATATGCGCCACATTGTGAACCCACACCAAACAACAATGACAAAACACATTTCGGGAGAACACCCGCACTGTAACACAACATAAACACAACAGAACAAATACCCATAACCCCTAGCAGCACTAACTCTTCCGGAACGCTACAATATACACTCCCCGCTACCACCAAACCCCGCCCACCTCATTTTTATTTTATTTTCGAATTTATTAGCCTGTGGAAAAAGTTAATGTTGATATTTACTTTAAAAGGCTGCAAATAGAAAAGAGGTTTTTAATTTTTTTATTCATCCATCCATTTTCTACCGCGTATTCCCTTTTGGGGTCGCGGGGGGCGCTGGCGCCTATCTCAGCTACAAAATTAAATTGATGTTTTTTTGTTAGTTTTTTGAAAGTTGATTTTCACTATTACGTTATATAAGCTCTGCCTGTTCCATGGGAGGAAACCCGAGTCCCCGGAGGGAACCCACGCAGTCACCGGGAGAACATGCAAACTCCACACAGAAAGATTGAGAAAGACTGGGATTGAACCCAGGATTACTCAGGACCTTCGTATTGTGAGGCAGATGCACTAACCCCTGTTCCACCGTGCTGCCCTATTTAAGCCTTGCTTGTTCAATATTCATTGCAAAACTTGTTTGGGTCTCTATTAAAAGGTTAATTTGTTCAAGCTTGGCCCGCGGCTTTGTTACGTTTTAAATTTTGGCCCACTCTGTATTTGAGTTTGACACCCCTGCTTTAATGTATTATTTTTGTAAGAATCCTAATCCCTGTTATTACTGTTATTGATAATAACAACAACTCTATCTTTATTACATATTTTTTTGGATAAGAGGCCCGAGTGTGTGAAGGTTGTCTGTCTATCTGTGTTGGACCTGCGATGTGGTGGCGACTTGTCCTGGGTGTACCCCGCCTTCCGCCCGAATGCAGCTGAGATAGGCTCCAGCACTCCCCCCCGCGAACCCAAATGGGACAAGCGGTAGAAAATTCATGGATGGAAGGTCAAAATTGTAAGGATAGAACAGTAACTTTGATTTAAACTACAAGGAATTAGAAAGAAAGTAAGAAAGGTGGCCTGCCCTTTGACTACAGAGGCCAACAGTACTTGGTTCTGTGTAGTTGCTGATACTTGAGTTAGAATATAAATTATAGACACCTGTATGACCAAAATACTGTCACTTCTCTCCTGTTCCTACTTAGTTTTTTTTTTGTCCAACTGTGTTCCGGATGTCTCTCCTGCTAAGGGCCTTAAATCTGTCTGCCAGTGTTTATAATGTCACGGCGAGAGCAGCGTAATGAAGGAAAAGCCCACTTGACTCCTCTTTTCCTCAGCAAATATGCTCGGCAGACACGTCACATCCAGCAGCACAGCACGGCCGCGGCTGAGAATATAAAAAACACCGCAGTGAGAATGACATCGTTAAAGCCCTGCTTTGTTTTAGACTTGCAGAGTAGAAGATTCCAGGTAATGTGGAGTTTAATAGCATACGCAAAGAGGCTGGGGGTGTAAACAAGCTGTGAAGGCCTCGCCGGAAGAAATGGTCTCAACATTCCCTGGCTGCTTGATTAAAAGCCTAAATGAGGAACAGCGTGACGTCCCACTCAGTCATCTATGTCTGCTTCTTTTCCCTCCTTTCCGGCAGCAGCAGGAGCAGGCACTGAGCGTCCGGCCGACTGGAACAAAGACGGGAAGCGAGAGGGGAGCGAAAGAAAGATGGAGCGACAGGAAGGGGAGAGAATGTGAGCATATATCACGGCCCTTGTCGCTGACATTTGTGCTCTGCACAGAGAGCCTCCATGAATTTTAATATGACGCCATGGAGAAAGAGAGAGAAGCCTTGTCCTTTTCTTGCTCTCCCGTTGCCATTCACGAAATCTATTCGAGTCCGCAGAATGACCCAGGCATGACTTGACTTGAGCGAGTTCCACGAGCCAACACCCACTTATGCTTATTTGGATCGGCATTATATTGTCATAAATACCGTCTTACTGCATATGGCAGAGTTGTGATGCATTTTTCGCAGTTATATTAAGGAAAATCTCTGGTTTGGTAGCCTTTTTTTCGATTTGCTTTTAAAGTTAAAGTCCCAACGATCGTCACACACACTAGGTGTGGTGAAATGTGTCCTCTGCATTTGACCCATCCCCTTGTTCACACCCTGGGAGGTGAGGGGAACAGTGGGCAGCAGCGGTGGGCCGCGCTCGGGAATTATGCGGTGATTTAACCCCCCAATTCCAACCGTTGATGCTGAGTGCCAAGCAGGGTGGTAATTAGGGGTGTGGGAAAAAAATCGATTCGAATTTGAATCGCGATTCTCACGTAGTGCGATTAAGAATCAAATCCGATTTAAAAAAAAAAAAAAAAGATTTTTAAATTATTTTTTTAATCAATCCGACAAAACAATAACAAAACAACTTGGATTTATATCGCGCTTTTCTAAACACTCAAAGCGCTCACAGAGAAGTGGGCGTCAACATTCATTCACACCTGGTGGTGGTAAGCTACATCAGTAGCCGCAGCTGCCCTGGGGTAGACTGACGGAAGCGTGGCTGCCAGTTTGCGCCTACGGCCCCTCCGACCACCACCTATCATCCATTCATCGGGGGCAAAGGGTGAAGTGTCCTGCCCAAGGACACAGTAATACCATAACAATGCAATCCAATTCCAAAACCAAACCTGACCCAGCAACACTCAGAACTGCAATAAACAGAACAATTGAGAGGAGACACAAACACGACACAGAACAAACCAAAAGTATAGTGAAACAAAAATGAATATTATCAACAACAGTATCAATATTAGTTATAATGTCAGCATAGCAGTGATTAAAAATCCCTCATTGCCATTACAATTAGACATTTCTAAAAATAAAAATAAAAGAACAGTAGTGTCACAGTGGCTTACACTTGCATCACATCTCATAAGCTTGACAACACACTGTGTCCAATGTTTTCACAAAGATAAAATAAGTCATATTTTTGGTTCGTTTAATAGTTAAAACAAATTTACATTATTGCAATCAGTTGATAAAACATTGCCCTTTACAATTATAAAAGCTTTTTACACAAATCTACTACTCTGCTTGCATGTCAGCAGACAGGGGTAGATCCTGCTGAAATCCTACTTATTGAATGAATAGAGAATCCTTTTAAATCGGGAAAAAAAACAGTTTTTGAATCGAGAATCGTGTTGAATTGAAAAAAAAATCTATTTTGAATCTAATCGTGACCCCAAGAATCGATATTGAATCGAATCGTGGGACACCCAAAGATTCGCAGCCCTATTGGTAAAGGGTCCCATTTTTTTAGTCTTTGGTATGACTCGGCCGGGGTTTGAACTCACAACCTCCCAGTCTCAGGGCGGACACTCTAACCACAAGGCCACTGAGATGGTCCATGGGTTTTGTTGGAAATATACAGTGTGTCTTCTTTGTACCTACAGAATTACAATTTCAAAATAACTGAAGACCAAGCCGCAGTAAACGCATCAATGACACAACAATTAATAACAACGACAAAAACCGATGGTCTCCTCTGTCTTGTCCTCTCAAATATTATTTTTTTTGTGTGTAAGAGAGGTTTCTTACCTACTGACAGTTACAGCTGACTCCTCAGCCTTCGACAGAGCTGCAGTGTGGCGTTTCCAACAACAGCCGACCTGGTCGAGAAACCTTTCAAAATCAAGTTCTCCGACCAGACGTCGCCGATGAAGGTGTGCTAAACAGCACATCCTGTCCATGGTGTTGGTCCCTCGCTTCCTGATTTTCATGGCCTCCTTGATCCATCTCTTGTATTTCTTTCTTTCTGATGTCATGACTTTTCTCTTGTCTCAGTCGTTGAGGAGACAGTTGCAAAGTTCACCAGTACACAAAAACAAACGAAAAATTACCTATAACCGACCCCTGCAGGAGGAAGGATCACCTCGGTCAACTGTTTTTAGACACGTCACACTAGGAAGCCCTGACGAAGGCTGAAGTGTCAGCCGGTAAAAAAAAGCTTTCCAACCCCCAAAAAACGTGTCTGAACTAGGGCTGGGCGATATATCAATATACACGATATATCGCGAGTTTGTCTGTGAGCGATATAGAAAATGACTATATCGTGATATTCGAGTATACGTTCTCATGCAGTTGCTTTTAGCTGCGGGCATTACACTACAGGCTCTTCTCGCTCCTTCCTGTCTCTCCTTCTCACAGACAAGCACACCTTTTTACACACGTCACATACGTATACGCCCTCGCGGGGCAGAGAGGTAGCAGCATGGGTAACGTTAGCTGTGATGCTAACAGAGCCATGCGAGTGGTAATACGAGAGAAAGAAGGTGCGAATGAAGGAAAAATTAATTCCCAAGAAAAACTGCAGGGGGTCCATCTTCTGGCGGTGGTTTGGCTTCAAGTGGGAATATGTCGAACAGACAACCGTAATTTGTCATGTGTGGGGGTTAAAAGCGTTGCTACAAAAAGTAGCATTACTGCTAGTATGTAGCATCATTTGAAAAGTCACCTGCTAGAGAATGAAGAGTGTTTGAAACTCTGCATGTCAACATCTCCGTTCTGTGCCACACCAACAAAAGGCCGAAGCAACAATTTCTAGCTCAACACCGTATAAAAAAAAAGTCAACAAAAGGAGATAACGTCTGCGGTAACCTACCACATAGCTAAGGACGAACACTATTTGATTTCCAATTAGGCAGCTCATTTTTATTTGACACTTAAAATGTCTCTGAAAATCTTGCACTTTTTTGGTAAATTGACTTAGTTGTGATTTCCTTCTCTGCATGAACGTTTAAAATGAGTGTATATTATTGCAGTATGAAGAAGAATGTTTTAATGTAGACACATAGAATCATCATACTGCTGTGATTATATGTATCAAGTGTTCATTCAAGGCCAAGGCAAAATATCGAGATACATATCGTATATCGCGATATGGCCTGAAAATATCGAGATATTAAAAAAAGGACATATCACCCAGCCTTAGTTTGAACACAAGAATTTTGAATATGTATACCGTATTTCCTTGAATTGCCGCAGGGCATATAGTATGCGCCTGCCTTGAATTACTACCGGGTCAAACTCGCTTCGCAAAATAATTAGCGCATGCTTAGTATTACGGGTGATTCCCTTGTTCTGCTAGGGGACTTCAATGCACATGTTGGTAATGACAGTGAAACCTGGAGAGGCTTGATTGGGAAGAATGGCCGCCCGGATCTGAACCCGAGTGGTGTTTTGTTATTGGACTTCTGTGCTCGTCACAGTTTGTCCATAACAAACACCATGTTCAAACATAAGAGTGTCCATATGTGCACATGGCACCAGGACACCCTAGGCCGCAGTTCCATGATCGACTTTGTAGTTGTGTCATCGGATTTGCGGCCTCTTGTTTTGGACACTTGAGTGAAGAGAGGGGCGGAGCTTTCAACCGATCACCACCTGGTGGTGAGTTGGCTGCGATGGTGGGGGAGGATGCCAGACAGACCTGGCAGGCCCAAACGCATTGTGAGGGTATGCTGGGAACGTCTGGCAGAGTGTCCTGTCAGAGAGAGTTTAAATTCCCACCTACGGAAAAACTTTGAACATGTCACGAGGGAGATGCGGGACATTGAGTCCGAGTGGACCATGTTCCGAACCTCTATTGTTGTGGCGGCTGACTGGAGCTGTGGCCGCAAGGTTGTTGGTGCCTGTCGTGGCGGTAATTCCTCGAACCCGTTGGTGGACACCGGCGGTGAGGGATGCCGTCAAGCTGAAAAAGGAGTCCTACCGGGTTCTTTTGGCTCATAGGACTCCGGAGGCAGTGGACAGGTACCGACAGGCCAAGCGGTGTGCAGCTGCAGCGGTCGCGGAGGCAAAAACTCGGACATGGGAGGAGTTCGGAGAAGCAATGGAAAACGACTTCCGGACGGCTTCGAAGCGATTCTGGACCTCGACTGCGGATGTTGTAAATAGGTGGAAGGAATACTTCGAAGACCTCCTCAATCCCACCAACACGTCTTCCTATGAAGAAGCAGTGCCTGGGGAATCTGTGGTGGACTCTCCTATTTCTGGGGCTGAGGTTGCTGAGGTAGTTAAAAAGCTCCTCGGTGGCAAGGCCCCAGGGTGGATGAGATCCGCCCAGAGTTCCTTAAGGCTCCGGATGCTGTGGGGCTGTCTTGGTTGACAAGACTCTGCAGCATCGCGTGGACATCGGGGGTGGTACCTCTGGATTGGTAGACCGGGGTGGTGGTCCCTCTCTTTAAGAAGGGGGACCGGAGGGTGTGTTCCAACTATCGTGGGATCACACTCCTCAGCCTTCCCGGTAAGGTTTATTCAGGTGTACTGGAGAGGAGGCTACGCCGGATAGTCGAACCTCGGATTCAGGAGGAACAGTGTGGTTTTCGTCCTGGTCGTGGAACTGTGGACCAGCTCTATACTCTCGGCAAGGTTCTTGAGGGTGCATGGGAGTTTGCCCAACCAGTCTACATGTGCTTTGTGGACTTGGAGAAGGCATTTGACCGTGTCCCTCGGGAAGTCCTGTGGGGAGTGCTCAGAGAGTATGGGGTATTGGACTGTCTTATTATGGCAGTCCGATCCCTGTACGATCAGTGTCAGAGCTTGGTCCGCATTGCTGGCAGTAAGTCGGACACGTTTTGAGTGAGGGTTGGACTCCGCCAAGGTTGCCCTTTGTCACCGATTCTGTTCATAACTTTTATGGACAGAATTTCTGGGTGCAGTCAAGGCATTGAGGGGTTCCGGTTTGGTGTCCGCGGGATTAGGTCTCTGCTTTTTGCAGACGATGTGGTCCTGTTGGCTTCATTTGGCTGGGATCTTCAGCTCTCACTGGATCGGTTCGCAGCCGAGTGTGAAGCGGCCGGAATGAGAATCAGCACCTCTAAATGGTCCATGGTTCTCTCCCGGAAAAGGGTAGAGTGCCATCTCCGGGTTGGGGAGGAGACCCTGCCCCAAGTGGAGGAGTTCAAGTACCTAGGAGTCTTGTTCACGAGTGGGGGGTGAGTGGATTGTGAGATCGACAGGCGGATCGGTGCGGCGTCTTCAGTAATGCGGACGTTGTACCGATCCGTTGTGGTGAAGAAGGAGCTGAGCCGGAAGGCAAAACTCTCAATTTACCGGTCGATCTACGTTCCCATCCTCCCCTATGGTCATGAGCTTTGGGTCATGACCGAGGGTACAAGCGGCCGAAATGAGTTTCCTCCGCCGGGTGGCGGGGCTCTCCCTTAGAGATAGGGTGAGAAGCTCTGTCATCCGGGAAGAACTCAAAGTAAAGCTGCTGCTCCTCCACATCGAGAGGAGCCAGATGAGGTGGTTCGGGCACCTGGTCAGGATGCCCCCCGAACGCCTCCCGAGGGAGGTGTTTAGGGCACGTCCAACCGGTAGGAGGCCAAGGGGAAGACCCAGGACACGTTGGGAAGACTATGTCTCCCGGCTGGCCTGCGAACGGCTCGGGATCCCCCGGGAAGAGCTAGACGAAGTGGCTGGGGAGAGGGAAGTCTGGGCTTCCCTGCTTAGGCTGCTACCCCCGCGACCCGACCTCGGATAAGCGGAAGAAGATGGATGGATGGATGGAGTATTACCGCCTGGTCAAACTCGTGATGTCACGAGTGACACTTCCCCTGTCATCATTTTCAAAATGGAAGAGGCTGATTTCAATACCGGTAATTTGAAATCGCATTAAGGGAAAAAGATTAAGATCTATTCAGTAGGATTTAAGGTCCAAGCTTACATCACATTCAAATTTTTACTGCATGCCTTTGGTAAGTGCCGGAGTGAAAAGAGGTTTTAAAACAAAGAGCGCATGCTTACTTTTACCGCATGCCTTTGGTAAGCGCAGGAGTGAGAAGAGGTTTTAAATTAATTAGCGCCCCGGCGGCAATTCAAGGAAATACGGTATGTTGTGTATCGCGATATGGCCTGAAAAAAATCGAGATATTAAAAAAAGGCCATATGGCCCAGCCCTAGTTCGAACACAAGAATTTTGAATATATATAGTTCCAATTATTGTCACACACACACTAGGTGTGGTGAAATGTGTCCTCAGCATTTGACCTATCCCCATGCTTACCCCCTTGGGAGGTGAGGGGAGCAGTGAGCAGCAGCATGCGCCGCACTCGGGAATCGTTTGGTGATTTAACCCCCAATTCCAACCCTTGATGCTGAGTGCCAAGCAGGGAGGTAATGGGTCCCATTGTTTGTAGTCTTTGGTATGACTCGGCCGGGGTTTGAACTCACAACCTCCCAGTCTCAGGGCGAACACTCAACCCACAACGCCACTGAGCTGGATATGGTGGCAGTCTTATCTCTAAATCCTGACAAACAGTGTCGTAAACAATTTGCACCAATCGTCCCCCCCCTTAGACCATTAGTTTCTGTGTATGCTACTCTTTAAAGGGGAACATTATCACCAGACCTATGTAAGCGTCAATATATACCTTGATGTTGCACAAAAAAGACCATATGTTTTTTTAACCGATTTCCGAACTCTAAATGGGTGAATTTGGCGATCTAAACGCCTTTCAATTGTTCGCTGTCGGAGCGATGACCTTTCACCCGTGACGTCACAATGGGAAGCAATCCACCATTTTCTCAAACACATTACACACACCAAGTCAAATAAGCTCTGTTATTCTCCGTTTTTTCGACTGTTTTCCGTACCCTGGAGACATCATGCCTCGTCGGTGTGTTGTCGGAGGGTGTAACAACACGAACAGAGACCGATTCAAGTTGACCCTATGTGGAGTGTGCATCGATTAGCACGGCATGCTAATCGATGCTAACATGCTATTTAGGTTAGCTGTATGTACATATTGCATCATTATGCCTCATTTGTAGCTATATTTGCATCCAGCCTTTCCCTACATCCACATTTAATCCCAAACAAACACATACCAATTGACGGATTCAAGTTGCACCAGTGTCAAAAGATGTGAAAGTCCCTCGTTTGTTCTGCACATTTTACCGACGATAGCGATGGCACAGAGTTGTGTGGATATCCTGCGACACTCAAAGCAGATGCATTTCCAACGATAAAGTCAACGAAATCACAAAGGTGAGTTTTGTTGATGTTATTGACTTATGTGCTAATCAGACATATTGGCTAACGGCATGACTGCCAGCTAATCGATGCTAACATGATATTTAGGCTAGCTGTATGTACATTTGCAGCTATATTTGCATCCAGCCTTTCCCTCCACCCACATTTAATGCCAAACAAACACATACCAATCAACGGATTTAAGTTGCTCCAGTGGTCAAAAGATGCAATCGTTGGTTAGAAGGCGATCGCCGAATAGCTTCAATAGCTATTCGTGCAATAGCTTCAGTTTCGTTTTCGGTACCTGCCTCCACACTCCAACCATCCGTTTCAATACATGCGTAATCTGTTGAATCGCTTAAGCCGCTGAAATCCGAGTCTAAATCCGAGTTGATGTCGCTATATCTTGCTGTACTATCCGCCATGTTTGGCTGTCCTGTATGACGTCACAGGAAAATGGACGGTGGATTCACAGATAGCGAAAATCTGGCTTTTTAAAGCCTTTTTTCGGGATATTCCATGATGGGTAAAAATGTTTTAAAAACTTTGATAAATAAAATAAGCCACTGGGAACTGATTTTGATTGGTTTTAACCCTTCTGAAATTGTGATAATGTTCCCCTTTAAAACACAGCCTCTCCTCTTCCTCCAGGATTCAAAGGGATGCAAATCTTGCCACGTCCTCCCTCTAATTCCACCCCCGTCTGCAAACAGTGCTCGCTAGCCTCGAGCCCTTCTCAGGCCTTTTCTATATGCACAACCAGTGACAGGAGTTATGCACCCACACCGCCTGTAACTAACTGTTCCAGCTCCCTCGTCGGGACTAACACACGCAGCCGTGTGATTGGTCGGTCATGCTATTAGCCATGCTAGTCCCGCCCTCCCTCGCTGCTCCGCTCCCCTGCTCACCTAGTGGACGCTTGGCTGCAGGCTTATTGCTTTAAGTTGTCCGCAGCCCCCCCAGCACTAATCCCTGTCTTCTTCGGGGAGGTTTAACAATAATACAACAAGATCCAGTGGTACTAATGAAATCCTATTATTTTCCGGAGCAGGAATGTCAGCAGGGAGGGAGAAAGGGGGCAAGAGAGTGTGATTGTATGAGGTATTGATTGAATAGAGTGGAAGCGATGTGAGGCATGGAAGTATAGTGGAGAAGAAGATGGTGAAAAGAGGAATAATGAGAGTAGGAGGGAATAATGTGGAGGAGAAGATTAGGAGTGGATGAGAAAGTTACGTCTTCTGCTGGCTTTTCAGTTCACACTTGAATGGCTTTCAGACGCACACCAATTCTCTCCGTGCACCAGTCCAACCAAGACCCACTGTTCACCCCCTGGGATTGAATTAGGCCTGCACCCATTATACGGTTGCCGTGGCGACCGTGACACCTCCGCTGACAAAGTGCTAGCCATGAGCTGCTGGTAGCCATGCTGGTACAGTATTGGATTTGCTGTGTTGCACGTGACAAAATGCCCCACCTGATCCTGCAAATGGCACTGTGGTAAAAATAAGTTTATTACTCTTTTGTACAACTTAAAGGCCTACTGAAACCCACTACTACCCACCAACCAGGCTGATAGTTTATATATCAATGATGAAATATTAACATTGCAACACATGCCAATAAGGCCTTTTTACTTTACTAAATTGCAATGTTAAATTTCCCGGGAGTTTCTTGTTGAAAACGTCGCGGAATGATGACGTGTACGCGTGACGTCACGGACTGTAAGGAAATATTAGCGCTGCGCACACACACACAGCTAAAAGTCGTTTGCTTTAACCGCATAATTACACAGTATTTTGGAGATCTGTGTTGCTGAATCTTTTGCAATTTTTTCAATTAATATTGGAGAAGTCACAGTAGAAAGATGGAGTTGGGAAGCTTTAGCCTTTAGCCACACAAACACACGGTGATTCCTTGTTTAAAATTCCCGGAGGTGAAACTTTACTATGGATCAGAGCGCGGTCAAGCAAACATTAATCACGACGGAATGTCAACCAGCAGGTTTCAGAGAGAAGAATGTGGTAAAAAGTCGCTTCTTACCAGAGAAAAGCTGAGATTGTGCCGTCCATAAAGCTGCCGTCGACTGCCCTGAGACACTGGCGTCAAGACACCCGTGGACGTACACCTCCGAACATCAGGTACTATTTAACTCACTAAAACACTAGCAACACAATAGAAAGATAAGGGATTTCCCAGAAATATCCTGGTAAATGTGTCTAAAAACATCGGAATCCGTCCCAATGCAATCGCGTTTTATTTTTTAACTTATTTTCTTTTATCATTTTTTTTTCGAGTCCGTCGCTGTCAATATCCTCAAACACGAATCTTTCATCCTCGCTCAAATTAATGGGGAAATTGTCGTTTTCTCGGTCCGAATAGCACTTTTTGTTGGAGGCTCCCATTAAAAACAATGTGAATATGTGTGGCGCCCCCACACGTGTGACGTCATCGTCTGCGACTTCCGGTAGAGGCAGGGCATTTCTCTTAACACCGAAAGTTGCGAACTTTATCGTGGATGTTCTCTACTAAATCCTTTCAGCAAAAATATGGCAATATCGCGAAATGATCAAGTATGACACATAGAATGGACCTGCTATCCCCGTTTAATTAAGTATATCTCATTTCAGTAGGCCTTTAAGCATTACTCAATAATATTCCTCAGGTCAAAATCTGGTCTATACATCCTCTTCCCTTCCTAAAGCCAGCTTGTTATTCCCTCAGCTCGGTGTTGATTTTTGAGACAATTCCCATCAGGAGGATTCGGCAAAACATTTTGGATCATATGGATAGTAATGTGATGCCTTGCCAGCTGTCACAGGTGTTTAGGTTTCCCTTTTTGGGAAGCTTTACAATGACACCCCTAGTCCAGTCATCAGGGATTGTTTCGGAGGTCCAGATGGAATTGAAGAAGACGGGAAGAACCTCGGCTGAGGGTTTTTAAACCGTCCTTTAGCATTTCTGCATTGATGCTGTCCATTCCACTTGCCTTCCCATTCTTCAGGCTCTGACAGCTGTCTTTGCTTCTTCTTTACTGGGTGGGCTGGTGTCAATGTCCAAGGCAGCTTCTGGTGTTTTAATTAATGCTGGGTCTTCAGGCTCTGGTCTGCTAAGAACGTCACAAAAGTGTTGAACCTATCGTGTAGCTTGTTCTTCCATTTTTACCGGGAAGGAGGAACTGTTATTCTTACCATAAAGATGTTTGGTGATCTTCTACACACTGCTCAGTTCCCCTCTGGCAGGTGCCAGTTCATTTGCAAGCTCTCTTACAAAGGCCCACTTGTCCCTCTTAGCACTTTTCTTGACTTCACGGTCTTTGCAGCACCTGCTCTTGGAATCGAGGTGATTTGGTGTTTAATATTCTGGTCTTCAGATCCTTTCTATCTCCAATCTTCTGCTATGTGCCTGATGTTAACCATTCTTTATTCTCTTTCTTCCTGTAGCCTAAGATGTTGACAGCGGTTTCTATGTATGTGTCCTTAATGGTCTTCCACTTGGTGTCCACGTCAGATTCCTGATAGGTGTCGGCAAGAGCAGAGAAGCAGTTCTTTACATCTTATGAATTTTCGGTTAGTCTTTAGGCACTTGAGTTTGGCTATGTCTTGGTGTTTACGTTGTGGTACTTCCATCTTTGTTTTGCAGAGTTTCAGCTTGAGAGTCGCCACATTGATCACAACTCTTGCCTTTTCTGCACCTTGAGATCGCGACACTAGCCGGCATTCAGCATCGTCACAGGAATTCTATTTTTTTCCCCTTTTTTAACTATGATAGGATTCATAAGAGTAGCTAATATTGACAGCAAAAATAAATCTATGCGTAAGAAAACATTTACTTACTCAAATAAAAATATGATTAAGAATATACAAATATATATTGATAAATTAATATATCAGTAGCACATTAATAATACTTTTAACTATAAAAACATTGAGTGATTAGCTTACCTCATTGCTACAGTATAAATTGTATTCGTATTATTGTATTATGTTGTAAATTCTATAGTATCTTTGCTATAGTAAATAGGACAGAAAATAATACATTAATGTGACAATTTTAAAAATATACTGCTAATAACAACAATAATATTCTCATCATTAGTAAAGTCACGATTGTGTTATTTATTTATGGAATTTAAGTCTTACATGTTTTCTTTATCCCTGAATTTACCACAGTGGCCCAAAAGTAAACTAGTCTGTAGAACATCGGGAAGAGTTAGAAAACAAAACAAAGATTAAGACAAAAACTCTAGAAATGTGAAAAGCTTGTGCTGTACTGTATATGTGGGTTTGATCACTATAAACAAGCTATTGGTCATTTAAAGGCCTACTGAAATGAGATTTTCTTATTCAAACGGGGATAGCAGGTCCATTCTATGTGTCATACTTGATCATTTCGTGATATTGCCATATTTTTGCTGAATAGATTTAGTAGAGAACATTCATGATAAAGTTCATAACTTTTGGTCGCTAATAAAAAAGCCTTGCCTGTACCGGAAGTAGCAGACGATGTGCGCGTGACGTCACCGGTATGAGGGCTCCTCAGATCCTCACATTGTTTATAATGTGAACCTCCAGCAGCAAGAGCTATTCGGAATGGGAAAGCGACAATTTCCCCATTAATTTGAGCGAGGATGAAAGATTCGTGGATGAGGAAATTTAGAGTGAAGGACTAGAAAAAGAAAAAAAAACAGAAAAGAGGCGATAGCATTGGGAGCGATTCAGATGTTGTTAGACACATTTACTAAGATAATTCTGGGAAATCCCTTATCTTTCTATTGTGTTGCTAGTGTTTTAGTGAGTTAAATAGTACCTGATAGTCGGAGGGGTGTGGCCACGGGTGTGTTGACGCCAGTCTCTGAGGGAAGTCACGAAGCTGCAGCAGGACAGAAGCTTCGCTGATCTCCAGTAAGAGGCGACTTATTACCAAAATTTTCTCACCGAAAACTGCCGGTTGACATGTAGTCGGGATCCACGTTCGCTTGACCGCTCTGATCCATAGTAAAGCTTCACCTCCGGGAATTTTAAACAAGGAAACACCGTGGTTTGTGTGGCTAAAGGCTAAAAGCTTCCCACCTCCATCTTTCTACTTTGACTTCTCCATTATTAGTTGAACAAATTGCAAAAGATTCAGCAACACAGATGTCCAAAATACTGTGCAATTGCGCGATGAAAAGAGAGGACTTTTATCCGTAAGTGGTGCTGGGCTAATATGTCCCCTCCAACCAATAACGTCACAAACACACCTCATCACTCTGCGACGTTTTCAACAGGAAACACCGCAGGAAATTTAAAATTGCAATTTAGTAAACTAAACCGGCCGTATTGGCATGTGTTGCAATTTTAATATTTCATCATTGATATATAAACTATCAGACTGCGTGGTCAGTAGTAGTGGGTTTCAGTTGGCCTTTAAAGCTGCTATCACCAACTCAATTACCATAAGCAGGAATCTACATATTTTTATGAATAATCATTTGTCTTCTTGAACTTGTCGCCCCCTGAGAAATCCAGCATGCAGAGATCACTGAACCACATATAACATTCACACTTCAACCCACCGCCCCCACAAACACAGACACGCAGACCCATACACAGGGATGATATTGAAAGCGAATACCTTGTCTGTCTCCTCAAATTGAAATTTTGTCACCAGCATGGCGCTAATGGATGGCCAGAGAAAAGATGCCACCCACAGCACCATCTGGCTAATGCCCCGTCCTCTGCCTATGAATTACGTTAAATTGTGCCCAAGAGAGAGAAGCCACATGTTCATTATGAAAGCTGCAGGGGTGTTAGAGATCCCCCGAGTGGCGCCAAACGAGCCAGCGTGTCACAGGACGGCGTGACACACAAAACAGTGCCATGAAGCGGATACGTAAAAAAAGAAAAAGGAGGTTGGGTGGGGGACAAGCTTCTCCAGTTAATGCATTTGTTAGCCAACCTTGACTGACTTCCAGCTGGGCAGCTTCCCTTTTGTTTGAAATATCTATTTTTTCCCCAGCATGCATTGTGGGCTAGAGCAGTGGTTCTCAAATGGGGGTACGCGTACCCCTGGGGGTACTTGAAGGTATGCCAAGGGGTACGTGAGATTTTTTAGAAATATTCTAAAAATAGCAACAATTCTAAAATCCTTTATAAATATATTTATTGAATAATACTTCAACAAAATATAACTGGAAGTTCATAAACTGTGAAAAAAATACAACAATGCAATATTCAGTGTTGACAGCTAGATTTGTTGTGGACATGTTCAATAAATATTGATGTCAAAGATTTATTTTTTTGTGAAGGAATGTTTAGAATTAAGTTCATGAATCCAGCTGGATCTCTATTACAATCCCCAAAGAGGGCACTTTAAGTTGATGATTACTTTTATGTGTAGAAATCTTTATTTATTTTTATTTTTATTTTTATATACACTTGTTTATTTTTCAATCTGATTTTAGTTATTTTTATATCTTTTTTTCCAAATAGTTCAAGAAAGACCACTACAAATGAGCAATATTTTGCACTGTTATACAATTTAATAAATCAGAAACTGATGACATAGTGCTGTATTTTACTTCTTTATCTCTTTTTTTCAACCAAAAATGCTTTGCTCTGATTAGGGGGTACTTGAATTAAAAAAATGTTCACAGGGGGTACATCAGTGAAAAAAGGTTGAGAACCACTGGGCTAGAGTATCCATTGAAAGTTAGATATTTCTTTTTTCGAAACATCTGAACCAAATAAAGGAATAATTTTTGCTTTGTGTATTTATTTTGATAATTTTTCTGCTCATCTCTATGTTCAGCTCATTTTATCATGTCAGTAAATTAAGTATGATTGCTCTTTTTTTCTATTGCCTTTATCCCAACATGACTTACTTGAGGCTTCTGATCGGCTTTTGTCATACCTGTCAACATTTGCATTTGAACGTAAGGGAAACTTTCCAACAAATAAAGGAAAACGAAAAATAAGGGAAATCCTGCTAACTTAAGAAACATTTTCCAGGGGCTCTACATTTTGAAGGCCTGTCTTTACAGCAAACAATATGTGTTGCGCCGATGTTTCCCAAGTACTGCCAAATGGACCAGAAGTTGTGCTGCCCAAACAGTACAAAAGAAAAGTTTGTTTATTATGAAAGCTAAAATACGGGAAAAATACAAAATAAAATAACGGGTGTTTATAGTGGAAAACCGGAGGGTTGAAGACCAGGTTTGGCTTAAATAGTTTAAGCTTTCATTTCAGAATCAGAAAAGTTTTTATTGCCATTGTTTGAGAACAGGTTCCCAAACTAGGAATTTTACTTGGTGCAATCACATGCACCTGGGGATAGGTTGATTGGCAACACTAAATTGGCCCTAGTGTGTGAATGTGAGTGTGAATGTCGTCTGTCTATCTGTGTTGGACCTGCGATGAGGTGGCGACTTGTTCAGGGTGTACGCCACCTTCCGCCCGATTGTAGCTGAGATAGGCATCAGCGCCCCTCGCAAGCCCAAAAGGGAAAAAGCGGTAGAAAATGGATGGGATGGATGGGCAATCGTGCAACATAAAACACATAACACAGAATAGAATAAGATGAGCTGTAATTGAGCTATCAGATCTTGTTCTTGTTCATGTGTCTGATGGCTGAGGGGGAAAACTGTTCAGGTGGCGGGAGGTGTGGGTCTGGATGGACCGTAGTCTCCTGCCTAAGGGGAGAGGAGAGAATAGTTTTTGCCCAGGGTGAGAAGAGTCAGCTGTGATCCAATCCAATCCAATCCATTTTAGTTATATAGCACATTTGAACAACAAGAACGTTTCCAAAGTGCTGCACAGCCATGTTAAAAACAATATTAAAAAACAATATTATGCTCCACCAATGACTGAATAAAAACAATAAATAAATAAATATAAAACCAATATAAAAACAATACAAAAATAAATATGATTAAAAACAATTTTAAAGGGTAAAATATTTTACTGTTTTTAAAACAGTAAAATAGAAATCAAAAAGCATTAAAAAAAAAAAAAACACAGAGGACAACAGAGGACCAGACAACTGACGTAGTGTTAAAAGCCAAAGAATAAAAGTGGGTCTTAAGACGAGACTTAAAGGGGAACATTATCACAATTTCAAAAGGGTTAAAAACAATAAAAAATCAGTTCCCAGCGGCTTGTTTTATTTTTCTAAGTTTTTTTCCTAATTTTACACCTCCCGGAATATCCCTAAATAAAGCTTTAAAGTTCTTGATTTTCGCTATTTGCGATGCGACTGTCCATTTCCCTGTGACGTCATACAGTGCTGCCAATACAAACAACATGGCGGTTACCACAGCAAGATATAGCGACATTAGCTCGGATTCAGACTCGGACTTCAGCGGCTTAAGCGATTCAACAGATTACGCATGTATTGAAACAGATGGTCGGAGTATGGAGGCAGATAGCGAAAACGAAATTGAAGAAGAAATTGAAGCTATTGAGCGAATAGCTATTGACGCTATTCGGCCATAGCGTGGGTGTACCTAATGAAGTGGCCCATAGCATGGCTGCCTTATTAGCATCGCCGGTAAAATGTGCGGACCAAACGATCAGGACTTTCGCATCTTGTGACACTGGAGCAACTTAAATCCGTCGATTGGTAAGTGTTTGTTTTGCATTAAATGTGGGTATCTAGTTTCAGATGTACATGCAGCTAGCGTAAATAGCATGTTAGCATCGATTAGCGTAGCATGTTAGCATCAATTAGCTGGCAGTCATGCTGCGACCAAATATGTCTGATTAGCACATAAGTCAACAACATCAACAAAACTCACCTTTGTGATTTCGTTGACATAATCGTTGCAAATGCATCTGCAGGTTATCCATACATCTCTGTGCCATGTCTGTCTTAGCATCGCCGGTAAAATATGCATACACTCTGGCAAATTCAATGGGGTTCTGGCGTCAGATTTCTTGCCAGTGGTGCAACTTGAATCCCTCCCTGTTAGTGTTGTTACACCCTCCGACAACACACCGACGAGGCATGATGTCTCCAAGGTTTCAAAAAATAGTCGAAAAAACGGAAAATAACAGAGCTGAGACCCGGTGTTTGTAATGTGTTGAAAATGAAACTGGCGGGTGTGTTACCTCGGTGACGTCACGTTCTGACGTCATCGCTAAAAGACCGATAAACAGAAAGCCGTTTAATTAGCCAAAATTCACCTATTTAGAGTTCGGAAATCGGTTGAAAAAATACATGGACTTTTTTCTGCAACATCAAGGTATATATTGACGCTTGCATAGGTTTGGTGATAATGTTCCCCTTTAAAACACTCCACTGTGGAAGCAGTTCTAACATGGAGGGGCAGAGTGTTCCAGAGCTTAGGGCCGACCACAGAGAAGGCCCTGTCTCCCCTGGTTTTAAATATGGTCTTGGGCACCACGAGCTGGAGCTGGCTCTCGGACCTCAGAGCGCGTGCAGGATTGTAAATTTGGATGAGGTCCGAGATATACTGAGGTGCCAGTCCATGTAAAGATTTAAAAACAAACAGCAATGTTTTAAAATCAATTGTAAAATGAATAGGGAGCCAGTGCAAACTCTGAAGAGTTGGGGTTATATGCTGGCGTTTCCTGGCCCCTGTTAAAAGTTGTGCTGCCGCGTTTTGGACTAACTGCAACCGGGAGAGCGCTTTTTGGCTAATGTCAGCATAAAGTGTATTGCAGTAGTCCAGGCCACTTGAAATAAAAGCATGCACGACTTGTTCAAAAAGGTTAAAAGATAAAAACGGTTTAACCTTTACTAAAAGACAAAGGTGATAAAACCACGATTTTAAAATGCCATTGACTTGTTTGTCAAGTTTAAAATCGCTGTCGATTTTGACGCCAAGGCTGGTGACTTTAAGACGCACGTACTTTTGCAATGGTCCCAAGTCAGTGAGGGCCGGACCAAAAACTGAAATTTCCGTTTTTCCCTCATTCATTATTAAAAAATTCTGGAACAACCAAGCCTTGACGTCGCATAGACAGTTGACCCACACGTCTCCTGGTCCTGGAGGAGAACAGGTCCTGGAGGGATGGGAGTTTGCAGCCAATAACCTTCTCAGCAGTACATACCATGCGGCGCAGTCAATGCTCGTCCCAGACTGTGGCGCCGGGGAACTACACAGTGATGGAGGAGGTGAGGATGGACTCAATGATGGTTGAGTAGAACTGCACCAGCATCTTGGTCGTCACCTTATGTTTCTTCAGCTGCCGCAGGAAGTACATCCTCTGCTGGGCCTTCTGATGGTCGGCTCCCATTTGAGGTCTTGGGCGATGGTGGTGCCAAAGAAACGGATGGCCTCCACAATAGAAACAGGGGGTAGAGGGGCTGTGACTCAATCCATCCATCCATTTTCTACTGATTGTCCCATTCAGGGTCGCGGGGGTGCTGGAGCCTATCTCAGCTGCATTCTGGCGGAAGGGGGGGTAGGTAGACCCTGGTCCAGTCGCCACCTCATCACAGGGCCAACACAGATAGACAGACAACATTCACACTCACATTCACACACTAGGGCCAATTTAGTGTTGCCAATCAACCTATCCCCAGGTGCATGTCTTTGGAAGTGGGAGGAAGCCGGAGTACCCAGAGGGAACCCACGCTGTCACGGGGAGAACATGCAAACTCCACACAGAAAGATCGGGGATTGAACTCAAGACTACTCAGGACCTTTGTATTGTGATACACATGCACTAACCCCCTGCTTTAACACATTTTGAAAAATGTGTTAAAAATGATATTTTGAAAAATCAATATAAAACCCAATTCAAACTTTATTTTGATGATTTTTTTTTTTGTTGGTGTTATTTTTTCGGTTTTCTAATCCAATCCAACTTTGTAGAGCACCACAATGGATCAAAGTGCTGACAGAATAACACACAAATTAAAAGGGACATATACTGAAAAAGTGCAATAAAATACATCCAAAAAAAACTCAAGTAAAGATAAGCCAGTTTTGGCCGCACCAAATAATTTGTAGATTTAATTGTCTTTATATTCAACGTTTCTTTAATGTAGTGGTGAAACAATTTTACGACGGAAGTCCCTCAGAATACGCCAACAACGTAATTGTATGTCAAAACTTTATGCTACTCAGTTGGGGTTCAAAATTAAATTACTCAGACTCCAGAGCCTTTTTAGCGCTTCCACCATCATGAAGAATCCCCTGTGGTGCCTCTTTAAAAGCAATCATATGATGATTTTTTTTTTTTACATTTAAAACACTTTCTTGTGGTCTACGTAACACATAATTCTGGTTCTTTGACAGACTATGTCTTATAGACCATCTTCATACCACTTTCTGATGGTCTCATCAGAATGTGCTATTTTTATTTTCTTTGGTGGCATCCATGGGTGTTCTGATCAGGGTTTATGCTGATAGTTGTGATGAACTTTGTAAGTGAGATCTGCCGATATAATCACATGAACTGTCATTTTTTCTAATTAGTTATGGTGAGTGCTACTGATTATGGTCTGAAAAAGGAACCATACAATCGCCTTCGTTTTTGAGACATGAACTGGTATAGGGTCATAATTAAACTTTTGGTATCAATCCAATACAATGTACTGCAGTTACAGGAGCAGTATTAGTTATATCCAGGGTCGACCTATCCTAAAGGTAGAACTTACGCTGTACGTATGTAAAATGTCCATCCATCCATCCATTTTCTACTGCTTGTCCTTATTTGGGGTGGCGGGGGGTGCTGGAGCCGATGCATGTAAAATGTTGATTAACAAATATTTATTTAGCAAATGCAAAGTCCTTTAGCCAAGCAGTTGCCTCCTGGTCTGTTGTGTGGAGGGTGACTAATCGTCACTAGTCTTTGGAGAGGGCAAGCTTCAATTATGTGTTCTATTGTGTTCCATTAACGAATGACAGTGCACGTCATATGAAATTATATCGCAGATGTATTTTTAGCTGCTTCCGGCTCCATCAATGAATGGAATATCTAGGGGTGTAACAGTTCGGTACATACCTCGATTTAGAGGTCACGGTTCGGTTCATTTTCGGTACAGTAAGAAAACAACCAAATATAATTTTTTGGGGTTATTCATTTACCAAATTTGCAAAATCTTCCACCAAAAATATTTTTCTTAGTGGAATATTTGATGTGAAGTAATGGGAACATTGGATAGGTCAATAATGCATATTAACATTCATTTTGATTCAATATTTTGTTTTGAGCAATGACAGTTTGAAAGAAAAAAAAACAGTTTTGTTTTATTAGTCAACGTTGCAACTTTTTCTAATTTACATTTAGCATTTAAACTTTTTTATTTCACTTTTGTTATGTTTTTGTTTATTTTAATAGTATTTTTAGAATGTGCCGTGGGCCTTTAAATCATTAGCTGTGTGCCGCAAATGGCCTCTGCGGCACACTTTTGACACCCCTGCTATAGATAATAAAAAATTAAATCTGATAAATCAATGGATAAAAAGCAGAGCCTGGTGACGCATGCGCGTTTATCATAACTCTCTCGCTCTCTGCCCCTCCCTCACGAATGCGGCTGCTCCGCGCACAATTTGTTTTTGTTTTTAACCCCTTCTTAACCCTGAACGTACATTTTTAATACACGCAACCCTAACTCAAAATGCCGGACATTTGAGGCCTTTAAGAAACTCTGCCCTGACAGCTCCGCAAAAGAGGACATGTCCGGTGAAAAGAAGACGTATGGTCAGTCTATCCTAGCCCGGTCGCTTCTAGCATGCTAGCAAAAGAGGACATGTCCGGTGCTAGCAGCGATTGGGCTAGGATAGACTGACAATACGTCTTCTTTTCACCGGACATGTCCTCTTTTGCGGGGCTGTCCGGGCGGAGTTTCTTAAATGCTTCAAATGTCCGGCATTTTGAGTATTGTTTACGCTACTTAATATGTCCTGTGGCAACTTGTTCGGTTCACCTCCGCACCAAACCAAAACCCCCGTACTGAAACGGTTCAATACAAATACACGTACCGTTACACCCTTAGGAATATCCATTAATTTTCTACTGCGTGTCCCTTTCGGGGTGGCGGGGGGTGCTGGAGCCTATCCAGGCTGCACTTGAGCGGAAGGTAGGTTACACAAATGACAAAATTACCCATGCATACACACTGGCTCCTGTAGTAAACAGCATTATTGTGTGTCTTGCACTGCTGAGTACAGTACAGTTCTTGAACGGTGGCTGATTAATACAAGCACCACTTGTGTCATCTTTTTTCTGCGCATGGCCATCTTTCTTCGACGCAATGCGCGTAAACCGATGTAATTACGTCATCGATGACGTTGGTTAACTCAAAACATTTCCCCACCTCTAACATTGATAGACCACAATAGATAAATAAAAAAGTATAAATACCCTATCAAAGATCAAATGAAAGAGATATGTCTCAAAGGGGTCATATTATGATTTATTACTACATTCAAAACACTTCTTTATGGTCTACATAACATGGTGATTCTTTGATCAAAATGTTACATGTTTTTCAAGCCACTTTCTGACCATCTCTTCAGAATGTGCTCTTTTGTGGTGCGATTTTATTTATGTGGCTCAACTTTGACTGCGTATTCTCCCCATCAGCCAAATTGTAGTTTTTAGTGCTTCCAGGGCGAGTCCGCTGACAGATATAAGTTCTAACTTTGCGCTATTTTGGATTTGAAATGGCAACAGCAGAGGATGCATGTACGAGCCAGTCTGCACCACAACAAGAGAATAGAGAAAAAGAAGGAACTTATTGACACGCGCAAACCACCTCGGGTACATTTCTACTATGTATGAAGATATCCACTGACGTCATAATTAGAAAAGGTATCTTAAATTTGAAGTTGAAAAAACATCCCTGAACAGGGGAGGTGGTCTGCTACACCACGTACTTGCCACATACAACACTGTCCTTTCAACCATTCCTAAATGACTCAGATATTTAGCCTCCAACAAATAACAGGAGTTAAAAACATTGTGGTCACAAAAGGTGGCACCAGCCGCCAGACTAGAACTGACCAATCTAAATCTACCAGCATGAACTGATGAAGCCTATTTGAATGAGAGGAGAAACGCCTTCTCAAACATACCAAACAGTCCAGTTGCAATCCACTGAATTCCCTGAGATTACAATGACCTGGATGAAAGAGAACATTCATAGACATGTATAAAGGCCTACTGAAATGAGATTTTCTTATTTAAACGGGGATAGCAGGTCCATTTTATGTGTCATATTTGATCATTTCGCGATATTGCCATATTTTTGCTGAAAGGATTTAGTAGAGAACATCCACGATAAAGTTCGCAACTTTTGGTCGCTAGTAAAAAAGCCTTGCCTGTACCGGAAGTAGCAAACAATGTGCGCTTGACGTCACGGGTTGTTGAGCTCCTCACATCGTCACATTGTTTACAATCATGGCCACCAGCAGCGAGAGCGATTCGGACCAAGAAAGTGACAATTTCCCCATTAATTTGAGTGAGGATGAAAGATTTGTGTATGAGGAAAGTTAGAGTGAAGGACGTTATTAAACACATTTACTAGGATAATTCTGGAAAATCCCTTACCTGCTTATTGTGTTACTAGTGTTGTAGTGAGATTATACTGTTGTACCTGAAAGTCGGAGGGGTGTGGCCACGGGTGTGGTGGCCGCCAGTGTCTCTGAGGGAAGGCACGCAGCTGCCTCTTTGACA
The DNA here is from genome assembly GCF_033978795.1 of Nerophis ophidion. Classification (NCBI taxonomy): domain Eukaryota; kingdom Metazoa; phylum Chordata; class Actinopteri; order Syngnathiformes; family Syngnathidae; genus Nerophis; species Nerophis ophidion. Next base: position 30,769,246 of record NC_084611.1, on the reverse strand, counting down.
GGTGCACGAGGAACGACGCAAGCTCCGCTCATGTCTACGGTAAGAGCCAACTTACTATCACAATTTTCTCAGCGAAACCTGCCGGTTTACATGTGGTCAGGAACCATGTTCGCTTGACCGCTCTGTTCCATAGTAAAGCTTCACCTTCGGAAATGTAAACAAGGAAACACCAGCTGTGTTTGTGTTGCTAAAGGCAGCTGCAATACACCGCTTCCCACCTACATCATTCTTCTTTGACGTCTCAATTATTAATTGAACAAATTGCAAAAGATTCAGCAACACAGATGTCCAGAATACTGTGTAATTATGCGATTAAAGCAGACTACTTATAGCTGGGATTGGGCTGGAAAAAAATGTCCGCTACAACCGGTGACATCACGCGCACGCGTCATCATACCAACGTTTTCGACAGGATACTTCGCGCGAAATTTAAAATTGCAATTTAGTAAACTAAAAAGGCCGTATTGGCATGTGTTGCAATGGTAATATTTCATCATTGATATATGAACTATCAGACTGCGTGGTCGGTAGTAGTGGCTTTCAGTAGGCCTTTAGGAAGAGACTTAAAAAGGCAGTTAAGAGGCCTGTCTAATGTGTAAAGGCAGATAATTCCACTGTTCAGAGCAGCAACGGCAGAACAACTTTGTATATAGTTTTTCATAACTTTATATTGAAATTATTTAAATTGGCAATGCGTATGATTAAATATGCCATTTCCTCAAATTACTTTTTCCAGACTCCTGAATGGCTATACAACTGCCTTTATAGTTAGGAGTTATGTGCTTTGAAATGCACTTGACAGCCTCGCAAAGCATATTCCTTCATTTTAGTGGGACCGGTGCAAAAAAATAATATTTTGAGAGTGAGCAAATATATATTTCTGAGAGAGAAAAAACACATAACAGTGGGCATTACCTTGTTGACATGGAGCTGCATGAAACATGGTTGCTATTTTCAAGCAAAATGCTTACAACAGCAGTGAGTGTGCACAAACCCCCGTTAGGTGTCTTTATCTGTGTCTCGACCATCATGAGACCACCCTAACAGCATCTGTCAGCCCCTGCTCAAAACCCCTGTGGTACCATAAAAGTCAGGGGCCTCCTCAGTGAAAGGAGCATGCCTGGAGAAACCCAATGGGGACTCATAGTAAGGAGGTGTCGAGAAAAATAAAATGTTTTTCAGGGTTTTTTTTTTTTCTTCCGTTCCCCATTCCGCCACAGAGTGTGCCATGCATGTGCATGCAGGCAGATGGGGGAGGTGGAGGAGGAAATAAAACATGCATGAGTCGCCTGCAGCCCAGGAAAATAATTACTGTCATTTAGCAGACATGTAGAGGAGAGCAGCGTGGCCCCTGTCTGCCCACAGCACGTGCACACCGCCTGCATACCGATCAACTACCAAGCTAGACTCTACTATTTGATTACCTCCGCCAGGGAGGCTATGTTGCAATGAGTGCAGTTTTGTCCAACTTTTCATATATTCTTTATTCTGATCCGGGTCATAGGAGGCGGAGCCTATCTCAACTATACAGTTGACACCCCAAACTGTCAAATACATGACCAACAAACATACTGCATTCCAGAAAAAACTGATATGATGGAAAAATACTAGAAATAAATTCCATCCAAGGTAGGTAAGGTTGTATTTTTGCCTCATTCCTGTGACAATCTTACGTGTGACTTAGACATTAAGGAGTGGGACTATCTAGGACTACCTACAGTGTGTAAACAGCCACCAGATAGATGGGACGGCATGGCGCAGTGGGGAAGAGTGGTCGTGCGCAACCCGAGGGTCCCTGGTTCAATCGCCACCCAGTACCAACCTCGTCATGTCCGTTGTGTTCTTGAGTAAGACACTTCACCCTTGCTCCTGGTGGGTGCTGATTAGCGCCTTGCATGGCAGCTCCCTCCATCAGTGTGTGAATGTGTGTGTGAATGGGTAAATGTGAAAGTAGTGTCAAAGCTCTTTGAGTACCTTGAAGGTAGAAAAGTGCTATACAAGTACAACCCATTTATTTATCTGTGAGCAGGTAACATGTTATCATCTTTTTCAGACATCAGGTCAGTAGTGCATTCATAACGCATTCATTACTCACGCTTTAAAGGCCTACTACAATGAGATTTTCTTATTTAAACGGGGATAGCAGGTCCATTCTATGTGTCATACTTGATCATTTCATGATATTGCCATATTTTTGCTAAAAGGATTTAGTAGAGAACATCCACGATAAAGTTCGCAACTTTCAATACACCGCTTCCCACCTCTATCTTTCTACTTTGACTTCTCCATTATTAATTGAACAAATTGCAAAAGATTCAGCAACACAGATGTCCAGAATACTGAGTAATTATGCGATTAAAGCAGACGACTTATAGCTGGGATCAGGCTGGAACAAAATGTCCGCTACAATCCGTGACGTCACGCGCACGCGTCATCATACCGCGACGTTTTCAACAGGACACTTCGTACGAAATTTCAAATTGCAATTTAGTAAACTAAAGAGGCCGTATTGGCATGTGTTGCAATGTTAATATTTCATCATTGATATATAAACTATCAGACTGCGTGATCGGTAGTAGTGGGTTTCAGTAGGCCTTTGAGTAAAATATGTAGGTCCCTAAGATCAGTCATACTGAATCATTGCGGTATTATTGTGTCAGTTGGTGTGTACGCGACAGTAATTTGATGATGCTATGCGCTAGTTTTCATGGGAAATGTGGTCGTCTTTCAAGCAAAACACTACCGCTTTGATCCACTGACGCCGCCAAAATTAACAAACTGAAAGTTTTTATGTGAGGCTTTAAATTTAACAAAATTTGTTACACTTTTACTCCAGAGAAGAATCCCAAAATAACAGAGACGAATAGACATATAGTCTGTTTGATTTCATCAAAAAGCGAAAAACAACAAAAGTCTGCACACTATGCTAGACTAGGACGTCGGAAACAAAAGACAATGCTTCTGGCGAGAGAGCCAGTGACATGAAAAAGTACAAACGCAACAAGTAAACAAAAGTAGACCACAATGGGAAAACGAGAAGACTGAGCACTCAGAATACAAAATTTAAAGAATAGAGAAGTCATAAAAATAAACTCAACAAGCAGGAGGACTGGAAACGAGCTGAGTTGATCAGACAATATAGGCAGAGGGTGATTGAAAACAGGTGCGGCCGTCACTCCTGCCTTTATTTTATGTTCATATTTTCAGTCTTACAAACCTAAATGAAGGAAGAAGTGTTATTCAAAATAAAGAACATCAATCTTCAACAAAACTTCTGGAGCTTCGGTTCCTTCATGCTGTTAACTATCTGTCTAGCGGTAAACGCTGGAAACAAGTAGTGAGGGCAGAATAATGAAATTGACAGTGCAGTGTAAAAGCTGTTGTGTTTACCTTGCAATTAAGTAAACGCAGTCTCAAACTACAAAGGTACTTTCTGACGAAATATCTAAATTTCGATGTCATGCCTCTGAGCCCTTGAAAATACGGCACTCTTCATTATGGAGTTGAATAGCCCTGATATAGCAGGACCGACGGGCTCACCGTGTTTTATTGTCAGAGCAATAAAGAGACTATGCAAGCAAATGAGAAAAGAGAAGCAAAAGCCAGCCAGGTTGCAGGTCTGTAACTATACACCAAGGTTAAATTTCGAGAGAGTCTGTATCTCTGAACATATCCATGCGTATAATGAGAGTAAAATGATTTTCTATTAATACTTCTTCCACTGCTGTTACATTGAACACTTGTAAACAATGGAGGCTCAAGCCGGCTGCAGTAAACCAGACTGAGCGACATCGCAAACGTAATCATGGATTATATTACTAACTGGTCACTTGCCATACAAAGTAGGCAGTGATCCAATTAAAAGTACTTTTTAGGAAAAATCATTCTTCATTTTGCCGCAGGACAGTGAGGCTATTGTCTTACATTAAAAGGCTAAGCTAGTAACACAACAACTCAAGCTAACCATGCTAACATATCATTCACACATTTATATCCTACTGTTATTACTTCTCTTTTCATGGTCTCATCCATTGCCATAAATAGTAGTCACCGAGCCCGCCATTAAAAGCGATTTTTTTGGAAAAGCTATAATTTTGTAAAATTTTATCGAAAGCAGGCCATAACCACAACACCAGGCGGAGCTCCACAAACCACGTTAAACCCAGATTCCGATCTAACAAAGGTCTTAACTCATTCTCCTTCTATGCCACATCAATGTGGAATGCACTCCCAACAGGTGTAAAAGTAAGTGCATCTCTATCCTCCTTCAAAACTGCACTAAAACAACACCTCCAGGCAACTTCAACCCTTTACTAATACCCTCCTTCTTCACATCCCATCTCCCCGGATTGTAAATAACCTAATGTAAAAAATTAAATGTATTCCTAATGTATATACTTGTTCTGATGCTATCTGAACTCGCTATGTTCTCTGCTGGCTGTACATATCCTACCAAGTAAGACCTACACTGTTTCAAAGTCTATTTCTTTGTTGATGCAATTGTTGATGACTGAAGTACTGATATCAACCAAAGCTCCTCATCCCACCCCCCGGATTGTAAATAATGGAAATAATTCAATGTATATACTATGATGATTAACTTGTGTGATGACTATATGCTGATAGTATATATTTGTATCATTAATTGATTCACGTGGACCCCGACTTAAACAAGTTGAAAACTTATTCGGGTGTTACCATTTAGTGGTCAATTGTACGGAATATGTACTGAACTGTGCAATCTACTAATAAAAGTTTCAATCAATCAATCAATCAGGACTCTTCTTGGAACATACTCGGAGCGACTTCTTCCGAGTTTAGTGTTTTGCCACGAATCATAAAAGTTCAAAGTAAGGCAGTTTTTACTCCAACTGACCCTGAAAGTTTGCGTAGTGACTTGTGCTGGTTAAAACAACTGATAACAGGGCAGTTCTGGTCTTTGTGTCGTACCTTGTTTGGACTACGAATGCTTGAATGGTAAATAAAATGGCGTATTCACACAAAAAACATTGGATAAGTCTTTACTGTATACTGTATAGAAACATCCGCGGATGTCACATGTGGCAAAAAAAATGTCACAAAAGGAGCAAAATAGGCTCCATTGTGTGAAGACTGGTGAAAACTTCGTGGATGCATAGACATGAATACAGAAAGAGGTAAGATATAATAAATTTATTCTAAATAACAAAAAAGGAGCTCTGAACAGAAACACTGGAGCTTAAGAAAAGGCAAACCAAAAACGCTAGTATGAGAACTAGGAAGTAAAAGTAAACAACTAAGCTGGCATAAAAGCACACAAAAAACAGAAAAACAATTCCTTAGCATGTGAGCTGGAATAAACAAATGGCTAGCGTAAAAGCTAGCGGGAATATACATACGAATTGCGTGAAAGCAAACGGTCAAAACCAGACGTACAGTTGCGTGAGAGCAAACTATGAACCCAGAAAGAAATGAACAAAGAGGCTGGCTTAAATAGGAGGGTGATTAGACAAACAGGTGTGTGTGGACCGGGAGTAGCAGGTGGACTGATGAGTACCATGGTGACGGACTAAACAGGAAGTAAGTGGTTCAGAAAGAGAATGAAACAAAGGTGTAAAAATAAACAACATGTGAAGATCCGAGTCACGGATCGCAACACATTGTAAGCAGTAGTGGAAGAGTGAATTACAACTGAGTACCGCTGTGGGCCATTTGGCCCAAAACTGAACAGACATTTTTAAGTATTAAAATGTAGGGGGCGCTCGTAGCCCTAGTTCTCAGCAATCTTATTATACATTTTTTGTAAACACTACAATTAACTTAATCGTAAACAGAATTTGTCCTCTGCATTTGACCCATCCCCTTGTTTACCACCTGGGAGGTGAGGGGAGCATAGAGCAGCAGCGGTGCTCATATTTGGTGATTTAACCCCCAATTCCAACCCTTGATGCTAAGTGCCCAGCAGGGAGGTAATGGGTCCCATTTTTATAGTCTTTGGTATGACTTGGCCGGGGTTTGAACTCACAAACCTACCGATCTCAGGACGGACACTCTAACCACTAAGTACCAGTAGAGTGGAAAAAGAAGTTTCCTCTATATTGATATCATTTACAGTACAGGTATATCTGATTTAAGACATGTAAAGACTTCCAAAGTTTGCAAATAAATAGATATTATTAAAATATTATCAAGCTCACGGAGATTCCTGTGCCATTTTGAGAGATAATAAGGAAGCCAGACACGTGATCGGGTGATGTAGTGGTAGGGGCCGCAGAGCCCTTCCCCACCAAAAACAATTGTGGAGTGTCTCTTTGGGGCCAGACAGACCGACGTCCTATTGGAGGTAAGAGGTGTGCCCACGTTCAGCTCAGTAGAGATGTGGCCCTTGGCAGATTGGTTGAGGCGCGGTACCTACCTACAAACCCCTTTTCCATATGAGTCGGGAAATTGTGTTAGGTGTAAATTTAAACGGAATACAATGATTTGCAAATCCTTTTCAACCCATATTCAGTTGAATGCACTACGAAGACAAGATATTTGATGTTCAAAGTCATAAACATTATTTTTTTTTTGCAAATAATAATTAACTTAGAATTTCATGGCTGCAACACGTGCCAAAGAAGTTGGGAAAGGGCATGTTCAACACTGTGTTACATCACCTTTTCTTTTAACAACACTCAATAAGCGTTTAGGAACTGAGGAAACTAATTGTTGAAGCTTTGAAAGTGGATTTTTTTCCTATTCTCGTTTTATGTAGGGCTTCAGTCGTTCAACAGTCCGGGGTCTCCGCTGACATATTTTACGCTTCATAATGCGCCGCACATTTTCGATGGGAGTCAGGTCTGGACTGCAGGCGGGCCAGGAAACTACCTGCACTCTAAACCGGGCGTATTGGCATGTGTTGCAATGTTAAGATTTCATCATTGATATATAAACTATCAGACTGCGTAGTGGGTTTCAGTAGGCCTTTAAATGACAACTGATAGGATGTCCATATCTTCCTGTTTAGAAAAACAATTAATAATGATGCACACAAACTGTTAAAAGGAAGTAACCCTTCAGACATGGTCTCCGGTTGTGTGCGTTTGCCTCCATCTCTGGGTATGAATTGAATGTCAGAGATGAACATCTTCTAGATTCAAGACTAAATCCTCCTATTATCCAGATGAGTGGCATGATTCATAATCCAAAACAACTTTGACGAACAAAGACGCGATGACGCGGGTGCAGCAGGACATCGCTGCCAGCTCACAGTAAAGGCAGCAGAGGGCTACTAAGCTGTCTGTATCATTGCACCGCTAACAAATTGTTTGTATGCGTTAACGCCGCTAATATTTGGTTAAAATTCAGGTCACGATATGTATAAAGAGTATTGATGGTGGGTTTTGATTGGTTATTTAGAGGGTTTTGTGGCCAAAATAGAGAAACCCCATTGACTACATCGTAAGCAGACTTTTTATGTATTTATTTATGTACACCTTGAAATGCATAAATATATATATATAGAGATTGTGAATGATAGACAGCATATCTGTGTCATTTTTGCGTATTTCCAGTATGACTGATCTGATACTGTTGTCAGAGTGCAGAAGCAATCCCTTTGTGACGTAATAGGAGTGGAATATTCAAAATTGTTCACTGAATTTGTGGCATTTTGTGATGTTAAAGTGTGTTTTTACATACTTTGCGGATTGTAAATATGATTGGATATGGTTTAATGGATACAATGAAACACAATTAAAGTAGGGGTGTGGGGAAAATTTCGATTCGAATATGAATCGCGATTAAAAAAAAAAATCTATTTTATTTATTTTTAAAAAGAAATTAATTAATTAATTTATTTATTTATTTTATCAATCCAACACACCAATACACAGCAATACCAGAACAATGCAATCCAATTCCAAAACCAAACCTAACCCAGCAACACTCAGAACTGCAATAAACAGAGCAATTGAGACGAGACACAAACACGACACAGAACAAACCAAAAGTAGTGGAACAAAAATGAATATTATCAACAACAGTGTCAATATTAGTTATAATTTCAGCATAGTACTGATTAAAAATCCCTCATTGACATTATCATTAGATATTTATAAAAATTAAAAAAAGAACAATAGTGTCACAGTGGCTTACACTTGCATCGCATCTCATAAGCTTGACAACACACTGTGTCCAATGTTTTCACAAAGATAAAATAAGTCATGTTTTTGGTTCGTTTAATAGTTAAAACAAATTAACATTATTGCAATCAGTTGATAAAATATTGTCTTTTACAATTATAAAAGCTTTTTAAAAAATATCTACTACTTTGCTAGCATGTCAGCAGACTGTGGTAGATCCTGCTGAAATCCTATGTATTGAATGAATACAGAATCGTTTTGAATCGGAAAAATATCGTTTTTGAATCGAGAATCGCATTGAACCGAAAAAAATCGATATATTATTGAATCGCGACCCCAAGAATCAATATTGAATCGAATAGTGGGACACTCAAAGATTCGCAGCCCTAATATAAAGTCCACTTGTGCTTCCACTCTACAGGTACTTTGAATAAACCAAATGTCCGTGTTTTTGTAATAAGACAAAACTGAGACACTTCAATGACGCTGGAGATTATATGACACTCACAATTAATTAAATTGGTGCTTTTGTTAGCGAGGTGTTTTCATTACACTAACACCTGATAAAATCCTTGGGCAGAATAATTTTTTCTGCCTTTCTTTTTGAAAGAAATTCAATACGTCTAAAACATACAGTACAGTATTGAGTCCTTGTCTTAGGTAATATCAGATTCCAAATAGTGCCCTATGGATTTGACTTAAGTTAAATCATGTGCTAGTTTTACTTAGATTCCAACTCCCTTCTTCATTTTCTTTTCATCTTGTCTCAGTCCTTCACTCTGTAGTGCGAGCAACAAACATTTATGAGAAGTGGGAGGATGCCAGTTGAGGTCAAACGTGTAAGCAGCCCCTCTCCCGCCTCCCTGGCTATCATTCTTTATGACGAATCTAGTGGTGCAGCCTTCATTACCCTGAATTATACACCGCCATTATTACCTTTTCCCCCAAGGCCTGTGTATAGGAGGCCGCTGGCCTTATCATGCCATCATCTTACCCAGGAGGAACATAACGTGGCAACTCTACGCATCGAGGATGACATCTGCCTCCAACATGGCTCCCGGTGAAGAAGCTTTGAACTTTACATTCTCACGTGCAGCAGACGTGATGTATGCCAAGATATTGGGTAAATCGGCAAAATCTAACACAGGGTTTTCCTCCCTGGGACTTAATCATAATCAAATATGTCGTGTTTTGCCATAACAGACATATAACGTACAACAACTAATGATAAAGTAAATAAGAGGCCTCACATTAATACAAGAAAAACACATTTGGGGTCCAAGCCTTAAAGGGGAACATTATCACCAGACCTATGTAAGCGTCAATATATACCTTGATGTTGCAGAAAAAAGACCATATATTTTTTTAACCGATTTCCGAACTCTAAATGGGTGAATTTTGGCGAATTAAATGACTTTCTGTTTATGCCTCTCTGAGCGACGACGTCAGAACGTGACGTCACATCGGTACTCAACGCCATTTTTACCTACAACATCGAGTCAAATCAGCTCTGTTATTTTCCGTTTTTTCGACTGTTTTCCAATACCTTGGAGACATTATGCCTCGTCGGTGTGTTGTCAGAGGGTGTAACAACACGATCAGGGACGGATTCAAGTTGCTTTACGTAGAATGTCCATCGATTAGCACGGCATGCTAATCGATGCTAACATGCTATTTAGGCTAGCTGTGTGTACATATTGGAGCATTATGCCTCATTTGTAGCTATATTTACATTTAGCCCTTCTCTCCATCCACATTTAATGCCAAACAAACACTTAGCAATGGACGGATTTAAGTTGCTCCTGTCACGATTCGCTACACGGATCGTGTATTGTTTTGCTTTGGATAGGTTTTGATCACGTTTGGACTCTGCCGATCCCTTCAGTCGAACACTTCCTTGTTTACATTTGTCACCATGGCTACTTAATTACGCTTCCTGCACCTACTCCCGAAGCACACCTGTTTTGATTTATTGTGTTGTATTTAAGACCACCTGGTAGCTCAGTTCCTCGTCGCCAGTTTGTTTGCATCACGCAACAGTTACGTTAGTTTTGTCTTTTTGTATTCTCTCTGATAAGTGTAGCTTAGCCTCCGCGCGCTCGGCTCGCGCTGTATGGTCTTTTTGAACTCTGCCTTTTGCTCACGTTTGTGTTCTGCTTCCCGTGCGTTGGCACACCTTTTTTTCCCCGTTTGTACAAGTGTTACTTTGGTTATTGATATTAAAACATGTTCCTACCTTCAATTCTGCCTGCTGTGATCCCGTCCATCGAGGGGTGACACTCCCCGCACATCCGTGATGCGGCGCTATCGTAACAGCGCCGGTGTCAAGAGATGCAAAAGTCCCCCGTTTGGTTTTTACCGGCGATGCTACGACAGAGATGGCACAGAGATGGCAAAAATGTCTGGATATCCTGCAACACTCAAAGCAGATGCATTCCCAACGATAAAGTCAACAAAATCACAAAGGTGAGTGTTGTTGTTGTTATTGACTTATGTGCTAATCAGACATATTTGGTCGCGACATGACTGCCAGCTAATCGATGCTAAAATGCTATTTAGGCTACCTATATGTACATTTGAAACTATATTTACATCCAGCGTTTCCTTCCACCCACATTTAATGCGAAACAAACACTTACCAATCGACGGATTTAGGTTGATCCAGTGTCAATGCGAAAGTCCTGATCGGTTGGTCTGCACATTTTACCGGCGATGCTAACGCAAAGATGGCAGAATAGCGTCAACAGCTAATCACTCAATAGCTTCAGTTTCTTCTTCAATTTCGTTTTCACTATCTGCCTCTATACTCCAACCATCTATTTTAATACATGCAAAATCTGTTGAATCGCTTAAGCCGCTGAAATCCGAGTCTGAATCCGAGCTAATGTCGCTATAACTTGCTGTGCTATCCGCCATTGTTTGTACTGGAATCGCTATGTGACGTCACAGGGAAAGGGACAGTGGCTTAAACAAATAGAGAAAATCAAGCACTTTAAAGCTTTTTTTAGGGATATTCCGGGACGGGTAAAATTTTGAAAAAAAAATTGAAAAATAAAATAAGCCACTAGAAACTGATTTTTATTGGTTTTAACCCTTCTGAAATTGTGATAATGTTCCCCTTTAAAATGTATCTTTGTTGAATGCCATTGTTGTTCTTGATTGATCCCGACAGTGCGAATCATTTGAATATATATTGGAAATTATGACAGCGGGGTACCGAGAGTCAGAATCACCTTGATGGCACTGCTCCTCTCTGCATCTCACCTACTACTGTGTTTATTAGCACAAGTGATGTGCCAGTGTGAAGAAGACTGATAATTTGTGAAAACCAGCAGGGTTCGTACGTACGGCTTTGGCATTCATCAGTTGTTTTTTTTTCACTTCTGTCACAACTCATTTTCGAGTGAGCACGCAGAGAAAACTTGCACAGTGGGAGTATCCACCACAGAACAGGGGGAATGTTGATAGATGGATGTAGGCTTTAACATTTCATTTATAAGTCAGATACATTTCATGGGATGTCCTATCTAATTGAGTAAAACATTTTCCAAGATTAATAATGGGTGGCCTTTGAATCAAACCAATTGATTATTGTGATATACCGTATTTCCTTGAATTGCCGCAGGGTATATAGTATGCGCCTGCCTTGAATTACCGCCGGGTCAAACTCGCTTCGCAAAATAATTAGCGCATGTTTGGTATTACCGCCTGGTCAAACTCGTGACACTTCCCCTGTCGTCATTTTCAAAATGGAGGAGGCTGATTTCAATACCGGTAATTTGAAATCGCATAAAGGGAAGAAGGTTAAGAGCTATTCAGTAGGATTCAAGGTCCAAGCTTACATCACACTCAAATGTTTACTGCATCCCTTTGGTAAGTGCCGGAGTGAGAAGAGGTTTTAATATAATTAGCGCATGCTTACTTTTACCGCATGCCTTTGGTAAGCGCAGGAGTGAGAAGAGGTTTTATATTAATTAGCGCCCCGGCGGCAATTCAAGGAAATTCGGTATGCTATATACAAGAAACTGTGGACGAAAACTTGGTCAGTTGGCTGACACACACATGCCCAGTTATAAAGTGGTTTCACACCCTCCTTGACAAAAACATATTTTGTTGAGATTGTGTCATTTGTCGTACTCATGTTAGCCAATAAGGCTCCAGTGTTCTAATACTGTAAGCTGTGTCATGTTATCAGTCTACAACAGGGGTGTCAAACCTATGACCCGCGGGGCGGATCAGGCCCTCAAACAGGTTTTATCCGGCCCGCGGGATGAGTTGGCTAAGTATGAAAATGAGCCAAAATGTTTGAATGAAAGAAACTGCTGTTCTAAATGTGTCCACTAGATGTCCCAATAGCAATTATTTGTATCTTTGTAGATTATCCTACATATGTAAAAACAAAAAAACCCACACATGATGTTAGTGCACCGGTCGACAAAAATTATCAAACTGCATAAATAACATCCTGTAATTTGATTTTAATATTTTTTTTTTTGTATCTTGATGGATGGAACATTAACACCACATAATTTATTCAGAAAGTATAGATAACAACAAATCAAGATAGAATACTATCAACCGCAACATATAAATGTAAACATTTTTTTGTTTTCTTCACAATGTTCTTGTTCTATTTTCAAACAAAACAATTGGAAGTTGTCTTTATTTTTAAGTTATTGTGCCGTGATTTTACCAGTCCGGCCCACTTGGGAGTAGATTTTTCTCCATGTGGCCCCCGATCTAAAATGACTTTGACACCCCTGGTTTACACGTACAGGCCACCACCTTAGGTACACCTGCTCCCTATGTTAAAACACATCCAGTGCATCCAGAAAGTATTTACAGCGCTTTACTTTTTCCACATTGTGACATTACAGCCTTGCTCCAAAATACAAAAAATAATCATTTTCATTTTTGCACCCCATAACGAAAATTTGAGAAAAGGTTGGTTTTTTTCGGGTTTTTTTGCAAATTTGTTAAAAAAAAATAAAAAATAAAAAAAGGAATTACAGCCTCAACTCTTCTTGAATATGACGCAATAAGCATGGCACACATATTTTTGCGCAGTTTTGCCCAATCCTTTTTGCAGCACCTCTCAGCGCCATGAGATTGGATGGAAAGCGTCGTAGCAAAGCCATTTTCAGATCTCTCCAGAGACGTTCAATTGGATTCAAGTTTGGTCTTTGGCTGGGCTACCCAAGGACATTTACAAAGCTGTCCGGAAGCCATTCCTTTAATATCTTGGCTGTATGCTTTGAGTCGTCGTCCTGCTGAAAGATGAGCTGCCGCCCCAGTCTGAGTTCAAGAGGGCTCTAGAGGTGGTTTTCATCCAGGATGTCTTTGTACATTGCTGTATTCATCTTTCCCTCTGTCCTGACGAGTCTCCCAGTTCCTGCGGCTGAAAAACATCCCCACAGCATGATGCTGCCACCACCATGCTTCACTGTAGGGATGGTATTGGCCTGGTGATAAGCTGTGCCTGTCATTCACGCCAAAGAGTTAAACGTTTGATTAGACTAGAGCAGGGGTCACCAACGCGGTGCCGGCGGGCACCAGGTAGCCCGTAAGGACCAGATGAGAAGCCCGCTGGCCTGTTCTAAAAATAGCTCAAATAGCAGCACTTACCAGTGAGCTGCCTCTATTTTTCAAATTTGATTTATTTACTAGCAAGCTGGTTTCGCTTTGCTCGACATTTTTAATTCTAAGAGAGACAAAACTCAAATAGAAATTGAAAATCCAAGAAAATATTTTAAAGAGTTGGTCTTCACTTGTTTAAATAAATTCATTTATTTCTTTACTTTGCTTCTTATAACTTTCAAAAAGACAATTTTAGAGAAAAAATACAACCTTAAAAATGATTTTAGGATTTTTAAACACATATACCCTTTTACCTTTTATATTCCTTCCTCTTCTTTCCTGACAATTTAAAATTTAAAGCCCACCAGGCTGCACCAAACTTTTGGTTCCTTGTTGACACAGAAAAGTAAAGTGGTGTATGGGCAGCAGCTGTGAAGGTTGCAAGCCTGTTTGGTTCAACTTATCTTTGTGAATCAGCCTTTTCTGACATGAACTTCATCAAGAACAAACACAGAAAACGCCTCACTGATGCACATCTGCAAGACTCACTCAGAGTTGCAGTGTCAAGTTACACACCAGAGTACAACACACGAGTTAACAGCATGCAAATCCAGGCTTCCCACTAACTGACAAAGAAACAGATAACAGATTTGGTGTCCAGTTCAAAGTGTGACATGATTTATTTAAAAATTTGAGAGTTGACCTTTGTATTTTACATGAGTTATTTGTAGAAACATGGTGCAAAGTAATTCATGATTTGTTAAAAAAATGTTAGTGGATAGCTAGTTAAAATGGGTTATTGTGATTACACAAGACTGTCTTAGAAGTGGTCATTTGAAAATGTTCAATTTGAAAAATGTGCACTTAGAGAAAATATAAAAATAAAGTGTTGCATATTGATATTTATCTGTTTCTATATATATTTATTGTGAGAAATCATTAAGATGATCAGTGTTTCCACAAAGGTAAATATCATTAATTATTAATAATAAAATATGGTTAAAGGTAAATTAAGCAAATTGGCTATTTCGGGCAATTTATTTAAGTGTGTATCAAACTGGTAGCCCTTCGCATTAATCAGTACCAAAGAGGTAGCTCTTGGTTTCAAAAAGGTTGGTGACCCCTGGACTAGAGAATGTTGTTTCTCATGATTTGACAGTCTTTCAGGTGCACTTTAGGAAACTCTTACGAAGGAATGGTTTCCGTTTAGTACCTCTACCATACCAGCCTGATTGGTGGACTGCTGCAAACATGATTGTCTTTCTGTAAGGTTCTCCTCTCTCCAGAAAGGAATTCTGTAGCTACGACAGAGCGGACATCGGGTTCCTGGTCCCTGACAAGGGCCCATGTCCCCTGATCGCTCAGTTTAGACAGGCCAAAATACATACAGTATACACACATACACACTAAGGTACACACATATACATATATATTTAAAATGTATAAAAAAATCAAAAGCGAAATATCAGAGCAACTTTTATTCCACTTAATGATCCAATTAGCTATCAGCTCCATCAAAGAGCTTGACTGATGCCACTTATTGTTACATAAGTCTCTTGGTGCAGACTCAGCAGGGGTGCTTTCACTGTATATATGCGGAGTACACACACATGGACCAACACGCTTCTTCCCCCTCCCAGCGTGCTGCCAGACGTATCAGGCAGCCAGTCAGGGAAGTCAGCGAGCAGTAACAGGGCTATTAGGACTCCCAGGGACCCTATTGATCTACTCATTGATCTCCTCCTGCCTCGCCTCAGCCAGACGAGCTGCGAAGTGGTTTATACGGCTTCGGCGGTGCAACACGAGAGGAGTGGACGCCATAGGAGCAAGCCATGAGAGAAAGTGGAACACCTACTGCTTATTTCTATAGTTCTGAGTACACACCCTTAGGTGCAGCCCCTCTTATACACTACAGAGTTGAATAAACCTGTTCAAATTAGAACTCTACTAGAATATTGGGGTAAAAAAGTCTTTGACCACTGTCCCCGAGCCTCAACATAACGCATCAAATGGTAAATTCTAAGCACATTTTGCTTTTTCTTTGGCCTTTTGAGACTAATGAGCATCCTCAACAAAAGCTAGTCCATAAAGAACAAGCCAAATATTGACACATTCAAAGCAGTATGACTCCAGCATTAAGTTAGATACAAATGTTATGTTTACTTTTTAGTGGCTAACTTCCTTTTACACAATCAGAAACACAGCTACAGTGGGGCAAAAAAGTATTTAGTCAGCCACCGATTGTGCAAGTTCTCCCACTTAAAATGATGACAGAGGTCTGTAATTTTCATCATAGGTACACTTCAACTGTGAGAGACAGAATGTGAAAAAAAAATATCCAGGAATTCACATTGTAGGAATTTTAAATAATTTATTCTTAAATTATGGTGGAAAATAAGTACTTGGTCAACCATTCAAAGCTCTCACTGATGGAAGGAGGTTTTGGCTCAAAATATTACAATACATGGCCCCATTCATTCTTTCCTTAACACGGATCAATCGTCCTGTCCCCTTAGCAGACAAACAGCCCCAAAGCATGATGTTCCACCCCCATGCTTCACAGTAGGTGTGGTGTTCTTGGGATGCAACTCAGTATTCTTCTTCCTCCAAACACGACGAGTTGAGTTTATACCAAAAAGTTCTATTTTGGTTTCCTCCGACCACATTATATTCTCCCAATCCTCTGCTGTATCATCCATGTGTTCTCTGGCAAACTTCAGACAGGCCTGGACATGCACTGGCTTAGGCAAGGGGACACGTCTGGCACTGCAGGATTTGGTTCCCTGTCGGCGTAGTGTGTTACTGATGGTAACCTTTGTTACTGCAGGTCATTCACCAGGTCCCCCCGTGTGATTCTGGGATTTCTGCTCACCGTTCTCATGATCATTTTGACGCTACGGGATGAGATCTTGCGTGGAGCCCCAGATCAAGGGAGATTATCAGTGGTCTTGTGTGTCCTCCATTTTATTATAATTGCTCCCACAGTTGATTTTTTCACACCAAGCAGCTTGGCTATTGTAGATTCACAATTCCCAGTCTGGTGCAGGTCTACAATTCTTTTCCTGGTGTCCTTCGAGCGCTCTTTGGTCTTTGCCATAGTGGAGTTTGGAGTTTGGAGTCTGACTGTTTAAGGCTGTGGACAGGTGTCTTTTATACAGATAATGAGTTCAAACAGGTGCCATTAACACAGGTAATGAGTGGAGGACAGAAGAGTTTCTTAAAGAAGAATTTACGGGTCTGTGAGAGCCAGAGATCTTCCTTGTTTGAAGTGACCAAATACTTATTTTCCACCATAATTTACAAATAAATTCTTTAAAATTCCTACAATGTGAATTCCTGGATTTTTTTTCACAGTCTGTCTCTCTCAGTTGAAGTGTACCTATGATGAAAATTACAGACCTCTGTCATCATTTTAAGTGGGAGAACTTGCACAATCTGTGGCTGACTAAATACTTTTTTGCCCCACTCTATATGAGTCACATTCTTCCTAGGTCGTGGGAGAAACAGAAAATATTTGAAAAGCATTGCTTTAAGCAAAATTGCATGTGACGTAGGGCTGGGCGATATATCGATATATATGATATATTGCAGGTTTGTCTCTGTGCGATATAGTAAATGACTATATCGTAATATTCGAGTATACGTTTTCACGCAGTTACTTTTAGCTGCGGGCATTACACTTCAGACTCTTCTCGCTCTTTCCTGTCTTTCCTTCTCGCAGACAAGCAGGCGCACATTCTTAAATGCGTCACATACTGTCACGTCATATGTCACATACGTATATGCCCTCGCAGAGCAGAGAGGTAGCAGACTGGGCTAACGTTAGCTGCTAACGTAGCCGTACGAGAGAAAGAAGGTGCGGATCTGGTAACAAATGAAGAAAGACTTAATTCCCAATATAAACAGCACGGTTTCCATCGTCTGGCGGTGGTTCGGCTTCATGTGGGAATATGTTGAACAGACAACCATCATTTGTCAAGTGTGGGCCAAAAGCGTTGCTATAAAAAGTAGCATTACTGCTAATATGTAGCATCAATTGAAAAGTCACTCGCTAGAGAATGAAGAGAATTTCATAACCGTAGGAACATACCACAGAGTGAAGGACAAATACTATTTGATTTCCTATTATGCAGCTCATTTTTATTTGACACTTAAAATGTCTCTGACAATATTGCACTTTATGTTTTGGAAATTACTTGAATGTTTGTGCCATTGCTTTATAACTTTAATAAATACACTTTTGGTCAATTGACTGAGTTGTGATTTCCCTCTCTGCACGAAAGTTTAAAAGTAGCATATATTAGTACAGTATGAAGAAGAATGTTTTAATGTAGACACATAGAATCATCATACTCCTGTGATTATATGCATCAAGTGTTCATTCAAGGCCAAGGCAAAATATCGTAATGTATATCATATATCACGATATGACCTAAAAATATTGTGATATTAAAAAAAGGCAATATCGCCCAGCCCTAATGTGACGTCAAGTCCGGTGGTGCTTGGCAAGCATATTTATAGCAGGATGTCAAGTGAAAGCTGAGCATAAATTTAGCATTAGTGCGCCATGTTCCTGCCTGTGGAAATCATTCAGATAGGGATTTTGATAAAAGTTATTACAGAGTTCCTAAGAAAAGTTTAAATAATATTATTAAAACAACAAAATAACTGTCGCTCTCGTCGAGTGGAGCCAAATCTGAACACAATCTAGTTTGCAGTGATCACTTTGTCAATATCTGTATGAACTTGAAATAAACTGTAGAGCCTGTTACTGATTTATTTACGTTTGTTATTCTCCCACATAAAAACAATTTTCTTGAGGAACTTCCACATGGGATGGATTTTTGTCGTATTAAGTGTGTATAGTGAAATGTTCAGCATTGAGAAAACCTAAACAAAAATTGGATTACTACACCTTGCGAAGCCTGCAGCATATACCATAGCAACGACAAGCAGCTACATTTTTATATCTGGCTTGACATCTGCACAACTGCTGCTAAATGAACGGAATTCATTAAATGTTCCCGCCTCAAAGCGAAAACCTGACGTGTCAATGTTGCAACACAGCAATGCAACAGTTAATAAGTGTTTCTAATGGCGGCAGTTTTACCCTGGAACAGATTATTTTGACTACAGTACGTTTACACACCAGGCCAAAGTTGGACAAACCACATTTTTTTCCGTGTGACTGTTTACACTGCAAGTAAAACGTGATCTTTATCAAACTCCATTGTAAAAGCACACAGGCTCCTTGTGTGGCACCAATGTGACCTCAACATCCCTTTCATGCACAGTTTGATCAAGTAAAAACAAAGGAAGTTGACCGGATTCCGTAAATTAGCAAGGAAGTCGCTACTAATACTACAAAATAAAATAAAAGTCACCACACCCTAAAAAATAGTGGGGGGAGGGTTTTAAACATTAAAATAAGTCAAAGTAATATAATGTATGAATGGATATATATAGTTGAACATATTTATGAGGGTTCTAATCTTTTTATGGCTGTTAAAAAAAGGTGACTCAGACACCGGCGTGGATCTAGGTAAGGTTTTATTTTTGAACTCACTCACGTAAACAACTTATGCAATGTACATAATATGTAAGCAAATGCACGGGAGCGTCAATTCCAGTGATTCAACAATCGTGTTTGATTCGGAATCAAATAAACATTATATATAGGGCTGGGCGATGTATCGATATATGCGATATATCGCGGGTTTGTGTCTGTGCAATATAGAAAATGACTATGTCGTAATATTCGAGTATACGTTCTCATGCAGTTGCTTTCAGCTGCGGGCATTACACTTCAGGCGTTTCTAACTACTTCTTGTGTCTCCTCACAGACAGCAAGCGCACAAACTCACACACGTCACAACTGTCACGTCATACATCACATACCTAAACACCCTCCGGAGCAGAGAGGTAGCAGCGTGGCTAACGTTAGCTGTGATGCTAGCGGACTCGGAGGTGCAGATTCACATTCAAGTCAAGTGGTACGAGAGAAAGAAAGTGCGAATATGGTAACAAATGAAGGAAGAATTAATTCCCAAGAAAAACAGCAGGGAGTCCATCGTCTGGCGGTGGTTTGGCTTTGAGTGGGAATATGTCGAATAGACAACTTCAATTTGTCAAGTGTGGGGCACAAGCGTTGCGACCAAAAATAGCATTAATGCTAATATTTAGCATCATTTAAAAAGTCACCCGCTAATAACTTTAATAAATACAGTTTTGGTAAATTGACTTAATTGTGATTTCCTTCTCTGCATGAACGCTTAAAAGTAGCATATATTAATGCAGTATGAAGAAGAATGTTTTAATGTAGACACATAGAATCATCATACTGCTGTGATTATATGTATCAAGTGTTCATTCAAGGCTAAGGCAAAATACCGAGATATATACCGTATATCGCGATATGGCCTAAAAATATCGCAATGTTAAAAAAACGCCATATCGCATAGCCCTAATTATATATATATTCATCTGTCATATGAATATTTGTGAGTGATATGTATATACTATATACACATAGTCTGTTTTTTGCGCACTATTGACTAGCGATGCACCAAAAATACGCGCGTCAAAAAAAGACTTTGCTCACCAAAACCGGATGTTGTGATTAATTATCCACTTCCGCTGGCTTTCCCTGTGCACGCAAATGACGTAGCTCGCCCAAAGTGAATTGCCGTTTCGACTGAAGTCACATTTGGAAAGATCAGATTCTAATCGGATTCAGACTAGCTCCTGATGTGGCCTGAATCTGATGCAAAAAGATCAGATTTGAAGCATTTTGGAGCATTTGGACTGGCAAAAAAAAAAAAAAAAATTTGATTTGGTGTGCAGCGTAAACAGGGCCCATAATTTGATGTCAATGTTTTTATTTACAGTAATACTTCCAACATCCAATAAAAACATAAATAACAGTGGCTCGAAACAAATCACTTTCTACTGACATCAGAAGTCACCAAGATGATGGCGTGTGTTTTCGTCTTCTACATCAAACCCATCCAAACATGCCTTTAAAGGCCTACTGAAACCCACTACTACTGACCACGCAGTCTGATAGTTTATATATCAATGATGAAATATTAACATTGCAACACATGCCAATACGCCCGGTTTAGTTGATTAAATTACAATTTTAAATTTCCCGCGGAGTTTCCTGTTGAAAACGTCACGGAATGATGACGCGTGTTTGTGACGTTATTGGTTGGAGGGGACATATTAGCCCAGCACCACTTACGGTTAAAAGTCGTCTCTTTTCATCGCGTAATTACACAGTATTCTGGACATCTGTGTTGCTGAATCTTTTGCAATTTGTTCAATTAATAATGAAGAAGTCATAGTAGAAAGATGGAGGTGGGAAGCTTTTAGCCTTTAGCCACACAAACACACGGTGTTTCCCTGTTTAAAATTCCCGGAGGCGAAGCTTTACTATGGATCAGACCGGTCAAGCGAACATGGATCCCGACTACTTGTCAACCGGCAGTTTTCGGTGAGAAAATTGTGGTAATAAGTCGCCTCTTACCGGAGATCAGCAGAGCTTCTGTCCTGCTGCAGCTTCATGACTTCCCTCAACACACCCGTGGCCACACCCCTCCGACTATCAGGTACTATTTAACTCACTAAAACACTAGCAACACAATAGGCAGATAAGGGATTTCCCAGAATTATCCTAGTAAATGTGTCTAAAAACATCTGAATCGCTCTCATTGCAATCGCCTTTTTTTTTTTAACTTTTTTTTTTTTTTTTTTTTTAGTCCTTCACTCTAAATTTCCTCATCCACAAATCTTTTATCCTCGCTCGAATTAATGGGGAAATTGTCGCTTTCTCGGTTCGAATAGCTCTCGCTGATGGAGGTTTACATTATAAACAATGTGAGGATGTAAGGAGCCCTACACCCCGTGACGTCAAGCACACATCGTCTGCTACTTCCGGTACAAGCCAGGCTTTTTTATTAGCGACCAAAAGTTGTAAACTTTATCGTCGATGTTCTCTACTAAATCCTTTCAGCAAAAATATGGCAATATCGCAAAATGATCAAGTATGACACATAGAATGGACCTGCTATCCCCGTTTAAATAAGAAAATCTCATTTCAGTAGACCTTTAAGAACCTTACTTTGTGCACTGCGGACAGAAAAGGGACTTCTCTAAACTGTTCTACTAAAGTTTGACGCACACTATCGCCCAACATGTCTTGCAAAGAAGACAAGGGGTGCATCCTAATTTATAGTGGATCTACAACAGCGGCCCTCAGAGGCCACAGGGGCTGTAAGTTTGCAGCATAAATATGTTATCCTCTGCTGGGAGATTTACAGTCTGTGACTAAACAAGATAAAAAATGTAGACCACATATCCAAAGCAAGGAGGATCCTGGTTATCAGAAACAGGCGGGCTGCTTCATAGCGCCTCTAACCAAACCATTAAACAAGTACCACATGATGAAAGCAATAAGGCATTCAATCAAGTGGAACACTGTTGGGAGTTAAACACCTGTATACACTAACTTCTGCTGAACATCATCCCACCTCAAAAGCTCTTCCTCGCCCACATGGGGGCTTTTGAGGTACTGCAGATAAAAATTGCATGACAAAGCTGACCGATTGATTATGTAAACAAAGAAAATAAGTGATATCTATCTACTTTATGTGCAAAGTTGTGCACTATGACAGAGCGTAGTCCAACTACAATTCGTATCATAGTTCTACAAAAAAAAAGATACACAAAACATGAAAGCAAAAATGCCCTTATTCCCCCGTTTTTTACTTTTAACTGATTCAAGATGACCACGATAAACAAATTACTCCGAAGTAGGAATCGTTATGAATCAAATATTTTCAAGAGTAAATAAAAAAAATGTTTATCACAATTCTAAATGTTTTTTTAACAGCCCTCTAGACATGAAATAACTCCCTTCAGTCACTTTACACACTTAAAGGCCTACTGAAACCCACTACTACCCACCACGCAGTCTGATAGTTTATATTTCAATGATGAATTATTAACATTGCAACACATGCCAATACGGACGGCCTTTTTAGTTTACTAAATTGCAATTTTAAATTTCCCGGGAGTTTCTTGTTCAAAACGTCGCGGAATGATGACGTATATTCTTGACGTCACGGACTGTTAGGAAATATTAGCGATGCGCACACACACAGCTAAAAGTCGTCTGCTTTAACCGCATAATTACACAGTATTTTGAAGATCTGTGTTGCTGAATCTTTTGCAATTTGTTCAATTGATATTGGAGAAGTCAAAGTAGAAAGATGGAGTTGGAAAGCTTTAGCCTCACAAACACACGGTGATTCCTTGTTTAAAATTCCAGGAGGTGAAGCTTTACTATGGATCAGAGCGATCAAACGAACATGAATCCCGACCACATGTCGACCAGCAGGTTTCGGTGAGAAAATTGTGGTAAAAAGTCGCCACTTACCGGAGATCAGCTGAGCTTGAGCCGTACATACAGCTGCCGTCGACTTCCATCAGACACTGGCCTCAAGACACCCGTGGATGCACCCTTCCGACTATTAGGTACTGTTAAACTCACTAAAACACTAGCAACACAATAAAAAGATAACAGATTTCCCAGAATTATGCTAGAGAATGTGTCTAAAAACATCTGAATCCGTCCCAATGCAAGGGGTCCTGGGTATTTGTTCTGTTGTGTTACGTTGCGGATGTTCTCCCGAAATGTGTTTGTCATTCTTGTTTGGGGTGGGTTTCCCAGTGTGGCACATATTTGTAACAGTGTTAAATCTGTTTATACGGCCACCGTCAGTGTGACCTGTATGGCTGTTGACCAAGTATGCCTTGCATTCACTTAGGTGTGCTTACGAGCCGCTTACATTATGTGACTGGATCGGCACACTGTTTGTATGGAGGAAAAGCGGACGTGACGCCCCCAATATTGTGGTCTAGGTGGAAATCGGGAGAATGGTAAACCCGGGAGATTTTCGAGATGGGCACTGTACTTCGGTAGTCTCCCGGGAAAATCGGGAGGGTTGACAAGTATGAGTATTAGCGGTGAATGCTGTGTTACAGCGGCACCACCGCTGAATAGCACCGGCGGGCCAGCTCTAATGTTAATTTGATATTGCCTCAAGGGCCAAATGAGGTTACACGGTGGGCCAAATTTGGCCCGCGGGCCAGAGTTTGACACCCATGCTTTAGGGGCTCCGTATGAAATGGCTTAAATTAAGCCAAAAATTGCGATGTGGTGAAGCCGCAATATTCGACAAGGGTCAACTGTAAATTGAACAAATTATAATACATTATAAAAAAAAATGTACAACAAATATTCACAATATTACATATATTTCTTTAATGCAGTTCTAGACGCTTAAACTATACTATACACTATCTTTTTCTGAACATCATCCCACCGCAAGAGCTCTTCCACGCCCTCATGGGGGCTTCCGATGTACTGCAGATAAAAATCACGTGACAAAAATGAACGATTGATTATGTAAACAAAAAAATAAGTGATATCTATCTATCCTGCGGAGGCCTTTATGTGCAAAGTTGTGCACAATGACAGTGCGTAGTCTAACTATAATGTGTATTATTAATCTCAAAGAGCAGATAGCAGGTCGTCATCAGGTCCATTTGATTAATAACCGGCCTTCATTCATCACTAATGACCCTCTGTCTATTATTATCAGTACATAATGAGGTCTAAAAGAAGTATGTGTGCATGTGCATGCGCACACTCACTCTAATTGCATGCAGGCCTATGATCTAATGCATGCATTGAGTCCATGCACAAATTCAAGCCATCGACATCTCACACAGAGATGTTTTCTCGTGACCATAACTTGTCATAACTACACAACATGATGTTCATATCC
Organism: Nerophis ophidion; assembly: GCF_033978795.1. NCBI lineage: Eukaryota > Metazoa > Chordata > Actinopteri > Syngnathiformes > Syngnathidae > Nerophis > Nerophis ophidion. The sequence goes on along the minus strand of NC_084611.1, from coordinate 30,744,711 downwards.
TGTTCTGAACAACAGGCTGTTTGACTATGTGAATGATCTAATCTACTGTATAGTCTATCAGGGAGTTAGTGTCACAATTAAGATGCATTGCGTGATTGATTTGCTGCAATCAAATATCAGGATGTGTTATCCTGCTGTGATGCAATTGTCACATACAAGCCACGATGATTTCCACTCAGAGGATTACTTCTCTCACTGATAAGAGTGCTGAAACAGTGCCAGTAAAAAGCCAGCGTGTATGTGATTTAATTCATTACACTGCACAATATGCAGATTAGCATTCACGCTGATGCATCATCAAGGCAACAATACATTGTCATTTGACCTCAAAAAAAAACTTTTCAACCATATCGATGGTACACTAGCATGTAATAAGGAGACATGCATCACTGGTGTTTCTGGGGCAACCCTTGAGCAACAAAAACAGTGAAAAAGATGTTACCTTACTGTTGCTTTAAAATAAGTTGTTTTCTAGGTTTCAAGTTCTACAAAAAAGATACATAAAACATGAAAACAAAAGTGCCCTTACTGTTGTCCCTCATTTGTTGCTGTTAACTGATTCAAGACGACCACGATAATCAAATTAGCTTCAGTCATCAAAAGAGCCACATATGGCTCGAGAACAATTGGTTCCCTACCCCTGGTATAGTGTATATATAAGTACACTAACTTCAGGGAGGTGTTTAGGGCACGTACAACCGGTAGGAGGCCACGGGGAAGACCCAGGACACTTTGGGAAGACTATGTCTCCCGGCTGGCCTGGGAACGCCTCGGGATCCCCCGGGAAGAGCTGGACGAAGTGGCTGGGGAGAGCGAAGTCTGGGCTTCCCTGCTTAGGCTGCTGCTCCCGCGACCCGACCTCGGATAAGCAGAAGATGATGGATGGATGGATGGACTAACTTCAGAACTGTATAAATATTGTATACATTGTGTATATATATATCTATATCTATATATATATAGATATATATATGTCAATATATATATGTCAATATATATATATATATATATATATATATATATATATATGTGTATGTATATATATATATATATATATATATGTATATATATATATATATATATATATATATGTCAATGTTTAATTATATAGCCCTAAATCACAAGTGTCTCAAAGGGCTGCACAAGCCACAACGACATCCTCGGATCAGAGCCCACATAAGGGCAAGGAAAAACTCACAACCCGGTGGGACGTCAATGTGAATGACTATGAAAAACCTTGGAGAGGACCGCAGGTGTGGGTGATCACCTCTCCCTCTAGGGGAGACTGGATGCAATGGACGTCAAGTGGGTCTAGCATAAAATTGTGAATGTCCAGTCCATACTGGATCTAACATAATAGTGAGAGTCCAGTCCATAGTGTGTGTGTGTGTGTATATATATATATATATATATATATATATATATATATATATATACACACACACACATATATATATATATATATATATATATATATATATATATATATATATCCACACATAGATATATACACACATATATATGTATATTCATACATATATATATATATGTATATATATATATATATATATATATATATATATATATATATATATATATAATTACTTTACATGCAGTCAGCTTTAGCCCATTGCGGCCTCTAAACCTATAAGTTTGGACACCCCTGATCTAGATGTATTTAATTCTAATATAGTGTGCGTGGAAGTGGGTAAAATGAACTAACTTTACCATTGTTTTCTATCTATTTGTTAGCATGAAGAATGGAAAACATAACGTCATGACTTTTCAACTAGGCTGTGTCAAAGTTCAGACTTTCTGTTTTTGACTGTCCTTGGTGAGTAATGTAATGTTGCCCAATTTAAGCATTATGTGACTAACAGCGCCCTCTACTGACATGACTCCTGGTAATAATGTGCTGTTTTAGATGCACGATGAGCCAATCAATAGCATTAAACCGATAATTACTCATCTCATTATTTGGAATGAAGCTTTAGCTCCTTTTTAATGTATTTCTCCAAAGATTTGTTTTTGTGCATCTGCAGACAAATTAAGACTGTGTTAATAAACAACCACAGGGGCTGCACCTCCAGGACATTACTACACTCACATACCTTTACACTGCTTGCAGAGAAAGTTGCAGTCAGTCAACGTCCACGAGAAGTGAAGACATTTCTGAAGAGAAACCAGAATGAAGAACGTGAAGAAGCACCTGTGCTGCCTGCTGCGTGTCATGATGCCCTGCGTTGGCTTTGCGTTGATTTGCATGGCCTACCTTCTGTCCCAACAGGGCGGCGGCGACGACAACGACGTAGACTCATGGGCACTCATCCTTGCTTACCTCCTGATGGTGTTGGGCTTCTTGGCCATCTTTGCCGGCGTCATTTGGAGCTTCTGCCACCGCATGAAGAGCAAAGTGTATCGGAGGAGAAGACTACAACATGACATCCAAGTGTACACCATCGAGAGGTCAGTGACCTGCAATTGCTTCTAGGTCAAAATAAATAATACATCAAAATAAATTCTAATTGGGTAAAAATGTAATTCATAATTCCGTACCTCATTTATCTTTTAACAACAATACTAAACCACTCAGACATGATTTACTATGTCACTTAAACAACTGAAATACAACATACATTGGGGAAAAACGTATTTAGTCAGCCACCGATTGTTCAAGTTCTCCCACTTAAAATGATGACAGAGGTCTGTAATTTTCATCATACTTCAACTGTGAGAGACAGAATGTGAAAAAAATTAAAATCCAGGAATTAACATTGTAGGAATTTTAAATAATTTATTCTTGAATTATGGTGGAAAATAAGTATTGGGTCAACCATTCAAAGCTCTCACTGATGGAAGGAGGTTTTGGCTCAAAATCTCACGATACATGGCCCCATTCATTCTTTCCTTAACACGGATCAATCATCCTGTCCCCTTAGCAGAAAAAAAGCCCCAAAGCATGATGTTTCCACCCCCATGCTTCACAGTAGGTATGGTGTTCTTGGGATGCAACTCCAAAAAGTTCTATTTTGGTTTCATCTGACCACATGACATTCTCCCAATCCTCCGCTGTATCATCCATGTATCCATTTTGGTATAAACTCAACTCGTCGTGTTTGGAGGAAGAATACTGAGTTGCATCCCAAGAACACCATACCTACTGTGAAGCATGGGGGTGGAAACATCATGCTTTGGGGCTGTTTTTCTGCTAAGGGGACAGGACGATTGATCCGTGTTAAGGAAAGAATGAATGGGGCCATGCATCGTGAGATTTTGAGCCAAAACCTTCTTCCATCAGTGAGAGCTTTGAATGGTTGACCAAATACTTATTTTCCACCATAATTTCCAAATAAATTCTTTAAAATTCCTACAATGTGAATTCATGGATTTTTTTTTCACATTCTGTCTCTCACACTTGAAGTGTACCTATGATGAAAATTACAGACCTCTGTCATAATTTTAAGTGGGAGAGCTTGCACAATCGGCAACTGACAAAATACTTTTTTGCCCCACTGTATATATCTATTTTGATAGCTCGCAGGTGCAATCGTGCGACAGTGATTAACAGATATACCGTATGTCCTTGAATTGCCGCCGGGGCGCTAATTAATTCAAACCTCTTCTCACTCCTGCGCTTACCAAAGGCATGCGGTAAAAGTAAGCATGCGTTAATTTATTTTAAAACCTCTTCTCACTTCGGCACTTACCAAAGGCATGCAGTAAACATTTGAGTGTGATGTAAGCTTGGACCTTAAATCCTACTGAATAGCTCTTAATCTTCTTCCCTTTATGCGATTTCAAATTACCGGTATTGAAATCAGCCTCCTCCATTTTGAAAATGATCAATCAATCAATCAATCAATGTTTATTTATATAGCCCCAAATCACAAATGTCTCAAAGGACTGCACAAATCATTACGACTACAACATCCTCGGAAGAACCCACAAAAGGGCAAGGAAAACTCACACCCAGTGGGCAGGGAGAATTCACATCCAGTGGGACGCCAGTGACAATGCTGACTATGAGAAACCTTGGAGAGGACCTCAGATGTGGGCAAGCCCCCCCCTCTAGGGGACCGAAAGCAATGGATGTCGAGCGGGTCTAACATGATACTGTGAAAGTTCAATCCATAGTGGCTCCAAGACAGCAGCGAGAGTCCCGTCCACAGGAAACCATCTCAAGCGGATCAGCAGCGTAGAGATGTCCCCAACCGATACAGGCGAGCGGTCCATCCTGGGTCCCGACGAGCGGTCCATCCTGGGTCTCGACTCTGGACAGCCAGTGCTTCATCCATGGTCATCGGACCGGACCCCCTCCACAAGGGAGGGGGGGACATAGGAAAAAAAAAGAAGCGGCAGATCAACTGGTCTAAAAAGGAGGTCTATTTAAAGGCTAGAGTATACAGATGAGTTTTAAGGTGAGACTTAAATGCTTCTACTGAGGTAGCATCTCGAACTGTTACCGGGAGGGCATTCCAGAGTACTGGAGCCCGAACGGAAAACGCTCTATAGCCCGCAGACTTTTTTTGGGCTCTAGGAATCACTAATAAGCCGGAGTCCTTCGAACACAGATTTCTTGCCGGGACATATGGTACAATACAATCGGCAAGATAGGCTGGAGCTAGACCGTGTAGTATTTTATACGTAAGTAGTAAAACCTTAAAGTCACATCTTAAGTGCACAGGAAGCCAGTGCAGGTGAGCCAGTACAGGCGTAATATGATCAAACTTTCTTGTTCTTGTCAAAAGTCTAGCAGCCGCATTTTGTACCAACTGTAATCTTTTAATGCTAGACATGGGGAGACCCGAAAATAATACGTTACAGTAATCGAGACGAGACGTAACAAACGCATGGATAATGATCTCGGCGTCTTTAGTGGACAAAATGGAGCGAATTTTAGCGATATTACGGAGATGAAAGAAGGCCGTTTTAGTAACGCTTTTAATGTGTGACTCAAAGGAGAGAGTTGGGTCGAAGATAATACCCAGATTTTTTACAGAGTCACCTTGTTTTATTATTTGGTTGTCAAATGTTAAAGTTGTATTATTAAATAGAGGTCGGTGTCTAGCAGGACCGATAATCAGCATTTCCGTTTTTTTGGCATTAAGTTGCAAAAAGTTAGCGGACATCCATTGTTTAATTTCATTAAGACACGCTTCCAACTGACTACAGTCCGGCGTGTTGGTCAGCTTTAGGGGCATGTAGAGTTGGGTGTCATCAGCATAACAGTGAAAGCTAATACCGTATTTGCGTATGATGACAGGGGAAGTGTCACTCGTGACATCACGAATTTGACCAAGCGGTAATACTAAGCATGCGCTAACTATTTTGGGAAGTGAGTTTGACCCGGCAGTAATTCAAGGCAGGCGCATACTGTATGCCCTGTGGCAATTCAAGGAAATACGGTACTTCAATTTTCAGCTTATGTCACATTATCGCGACCACTTGTGTTTTTTTGGGGGGGTGTTTTTTTTAATTGAACAATAAATTTTTCTGTTCAGTTATATTTACACCTTGAATGATGTAATCTACATGTAAAGCATGTAAAACAATCTTAATTTAAAAAAAATACTCTGAATTAAATTGCACAGAATGATTTGACATTTCGTTCTGGGGGTACTTGAAGGTATGCCGAGGGGTACGTGAGATTTTTTAAAAGTATTATAAAAATAGCGAAAATTCAAAAATCCTTTGTAAATATATTAATTGAATAATACTTCAACAAAATATGAATGTAAGTTAATAAACTGTGAAAAGAAATGCAACAATGCAATATTCAGTGTTGACAGCTAGGGGTACTTGAAGGTATGCCAAGGGGTACGTGCGATTTATTTTTATATATATATATATATATATATATATATATATATATATATATATATATATATATATATATATATATATATATATATATATATATATATGTGTGTGTATATATATATATATATATATATATATATATATATATATATATATATATATATATATATATATATATATATATATATAAATATATATATATATATATATATGAAATACTTGACTATTAACCACGCCCCCCACCTCCCGAAATCGGAGGTCTCAAGGTTGGCAAGTATGCCAACCCTGGACAAGTCACCACCTCATCACAGGGCCAACACAGATAGACAAACAACATTCACACTCACATTCACACACTAGGGCCAATTTAGTGTTGCCAGTCAACCTATCCCCAGGTGCATGTCTTTGGAGGTGGGAGGAAGCCGGAGTACCCGGAGGTAACCCACGCAGTCACCGACATGACTTTACCATTTTTGTTTTTTATTCATCTGTGACTAATCCAAACGAGAAAAAGGAAATAAATGTGCACCAACAAGTTTAGTGAACATATCCTGAATATTACAAAAATATAGCTAACCTGCAATCGATATAATATCCGTGATATCAGATGTGATTAACCACCCATTGTTCTATTTGAATACAAAGAAGACCCAGCTCCTTCCCCCCCGCCTATCAGGAGTTCCAGGGGGGCCACCAGAGTCCACATCCAGGAGAAGAACTGATCCTGGAGGAGGTGCAGGTGATCTTGGGCTTGGCACCTCCACTCTACAGCCGGGACAGCGCTCAGAGTCCAGACTGCACATGGAGCTGGGAGCAGCCGCCTCCTTACAGTCTGTATCCTGAGGAAAGGACTGAGGCTTCCTTTGGGATGTGTGGATGAGAGAGAGTGGGGTCCACAGAATGGAGGAAGAGTTCTAAACATGCATGATGCACCCCCAAGTGACTAAGGCCGGGCATTTGCACAATAGTGCCGAGATATGTGGTTACACAACATGACACACATGGTCGATCCAAGGACAGCCAAGGGAGCATCAAGACATTGACACTGACTTGTCTGTGTTTCTATTGTTTGTATAAGGCAGTGGTTCTCAAATGGGGGTATGCGTACCCCTGGGGGTACTAGAAGGTATGCCAAGGGGTACGTGAGATTTTTTTTAAATATTCTAAAAATTGCAACAATTCAAAAATCCTTTGTAAAATGTATTTATTCAATAATACTTCAACAAAATATAAATGTAAGTTCATAAACTGTGAAAAGAAATGCAACAATGCAATATTCAGTGTTGACAGCTAGATTTTTTTGTGGACATGTTCCATAAATATTGATGTTAAAGATTTCTTTTTTGTGAAGAAATGTTTAGAATTAAGTTCATGAATCCAGATGGATCTCTATTACAATCCCCAAAGAGGGCACTTTAAGTTGACGATTACTTCTATGTGTAGAAATCTTTATTTATAATTGAATCACTTGTTTATTTTTCAACAAGTTTTTAGTTATTTTTAAATCTTTTTTTCAAAATAGTTCAAGAAAGACCACTACAAATGAGCAATATTTTGCACTGTTATACAATTTAATAAATCAGAAACTGATGACATAGTGCTGTATTTTACTTCTTTATCTCTTTTGTTCAACCAAAAATGCTTTGCTCTGATTAGGGGGTACTTGAATTAAAAAAATGTTCACAGGGGGTACATCACTGAAAAAAGGTTGAGAACCATTGGTGTAAGGTAATAGTACATGTACACATGGTTACTTCTCCTTTTTCTGGAGTGTGTCATGTCATGCTGGACAGTTTACCAATAAACAACATTTTCAGATTTTTGTGAGAATATTCCACCATCAACTGACTTTTATGTTCACCATAATAGTAGTTGCAAATGAATGGATAATGTCTCTGATGACTGAATCACATCATCTAGTCCTAATAATAGAGGATGAAGTCATTCTACGACCGTTTATAAAGTTCAAAGCAATAAAACATTAGGGGCAACCCAATAACCATGTACAACGTTAGTACTGCTAGATATCACAGTCTTTTCAATAGAACATAGTCAGGTTCGCATTGAAATTTGGGTACCATTATATGTATACAGTCATGGTCAAAAGTTTACATACACTGGTAAAGAGCATAATGTCTTGAGTTTCCAATAATGTATACAACTGTAGATAGGACTGATAATATGTTCTTTACAAATGTATGTAAACTTTTGATCGCTACTGTTTTTTCAAATATATATATATATATATATATATATATATATATATTTTTTTTTTTATTTTTTATTTTTTATTTTTTATACAATCATGTATATATATATAAATACATATATATATATATATACACAGTATATATATATATATACACACACACATATATATTTACACACATATGTATATATAAATATATATATATACATATATAGATGTCTGTATGTATAGTATATGTGTGTATACATACATATAAATGTGTATAAACACATATACATACACTTATATACAATATTTGCAGGGTTTATATGTGTGTATATATTTATATATATACAATTTTTACATACATATATATACACGTATATATATAGTATATATATATGCACAGTATACATGTACACACATGTATATATATATATATATATATATATATATATATATATATATATATATATATATATATATATATATATATATATAAAACTAACCACTAATGTTTTTCAACATAGTTACAAACTCACAGCTAATCAAAATTATCTAAAAATATCCATCCAATCATCCATCAATCCATTTACTACCGCTTGTCCCTTTTGGGGTCGTGTGTCATTTGAAATATTAAGAAGATTTATTAGACTTTTTGGGGGCATTGAATCTTTGGGCACCATTCGATTCGATTTGATTCTTCTTGGGGTAACATTTTGATCCAGAAACAATTCTCGATTCAAAATAATTATTGATTTATAATCAATACTTTTTTTTAATAACACTAGATGCCAGTTCTATGATTAACTACATTCCTCCATAAAATAGACAAACAGCTTTGATAAATGTTTGTATTACTTACTTATCTGTACAGCAAATATGGGCATCAACATCACAAATATGATTTGCTTAGCTGGAAAGGACAAATAAACAAATATACATATTTTTATTTTTTTTAATTATTAATTGAATAGGAATTGTTACAAATAAGAATTGTGATTCATTCGAAAATTGACTTTCTTTTTACACCCATTCTTTTTTGCGTGGTTGACTTGTGACTCATTTTTATGATTGAGTTTGCCACGGATTCTAATCCAGGCACTTCAGACATAGCCTGTGATATTGTAAAAAAAAAAAAAAAAAAATCGTAAAAGTTCTGACGGTGTGATAAGTAGCTGGTAAAGAAGGAGTTGACCGTGTGAAGACATTTGTGCGTATATATCCATTGGCACATCCTCAACTCATAACCACGGCAATCAGCGTGTTTACAAGTTCCTGTTCTCAGTGTCAATTTCAGGCCTCGTAAAGATCCACACTGTTTTTCTTATCTTTAAGCGGAACCTTTTGACTTCCGACTGCACAAGCCTTTGCTCTATCTAAATCAAACTAAATCTTGGAAAACACTACACAAAATATGTTCACTAAAGCCCAAATACCAAAAGGCACACAAAAAACATAATTGAGAAACATCATTAATATGAATGAAGTATTTTTGCATCCTATCAAATTTTGATATACAAGGCACTCCGAATTGATTTGGCAAGGATTTATTAGTGATGCATTGCCTGATTTGACTCCATAGTGTTACATATAGTGGGGCATACAAACCACATGGGAAAAGTGTGGAAACAAGACGCTCAGCATGAAGGTTTTGTTAATATTTCCTCAATAAAACATGAAATAGAAGGCCCATGCACATTGATGAATATGCTTTTTGTCATGATTGATCCATAATTACGTAAATAGCTCCCTGTTGATGGCTATAAGTGACACACGAGATAGTGGTCATTTATTAGTCTTTTTTGTTATTTTTACTTCAAATAGTTGAAAGTAAGCGCCTCGGTGGGCGTGCACGGAATGAAGCTGCAGAGGACACATGGTAAGCAGGGAGATGCAAAAAGTGTTTTCTACTCATGTGATAACGTTCGGGCCATTGCTTCCCGTCCTCTCGTGAATGTTGGAGATCTTGAGTGCGATGGCGATGAGAGGACCCAGCACCACCTGCAGTGACCACACCAATTGGTAGGGGAGTGTTTGAGGATGATGAACATTCATTATTCATAAGAAGTCTAAGAAATCCTGCACGGTTAATGCAACATCTGCTGAAACTAACAGTATAACTATTAGATACTGTAAGTAGTTAGTTAATTTTATCAAAAATATGTAAATTTAATATATTCCATTTGCTACATTCTCTCTTTGAAATTTGAATTTAACTGACTTAATGTATTTTTCCATCCATCTATCAATTTTCTACTGCTTATTCCCTTTGGGCGCTGGTGCTTATCTCAGCTACAATCGGGCGGAAGGAGGCGTACACCCTGGACAAGTCGCCACCTCATCACAGGGCCAACACAGATAGACAGACATCATTCACACTCACATTCACACACTAGGGACCATTTAGTGTTGCCAATCAACCTATCCCCAGGTGCATGTTTTTGGAGGTGGGAGGAAGCCGGAGTACCCGGAGGGAACCCACGCATTCATGGGGAGGACATGCAAACTTAATGTATTTTTTTTGTTAGTTAATTGATTAAAATAAAAGCAACATTTAGATTTATGAATTTTTTTATTTTGATTAAACTGTTTTCATCAAATTACATTTTACATGCAAGTGTAAGCCACTGTGACACTATTGTTAATTTTTAATTTTTTTTAAATAAATTGCTGTGATGATAATGTCAATGAGGGATTTCTAATCAGTGCTATGTATGAATTCTTATTAATATTGTTACTGTTGTTAAATATTATTCATTTTGTTTGACTATGTTTGGATTGTTTTGTGTCATGTTGGTGTGTCCTCTCCATTGGTCTGTTGATTGCTATTCTGAATGTTGCTGGGCCGGATTTGATTTTGGAATTGAAATTGCATTATTATGGTATTATTGTGTATTATTTTGTTGGATTTATAAATAAAAAAAGAATAATTACATTTAAAAAATGATTAAATTATTTTATATTGTCATTAAAATAATTTATTTTTCAATTGTACTGTAAATTGTATTTAAAAACATTGGTGTTAATTTGCTCAATCAAACTTTATTCATACAGCACTTATCATACACAGGCAAGCGGCAACACAATGTGTTTTACACAGATAAAAACAGAAACAAGAGAACAAAACGCACGCACGCACGCACACACGCACGCACACACACACACACAGCACTACTGACAATCACAAAACATGGCATTATTTGCTATAGATAAACAAGTTATTCTCAAATAGTGGGGAAGGTGTAGAGCGATGTCGCAGGAGACCCCAGCAAAAATGCTTTATCAGTATCATGTGGTATCATAGAGACGTGCGGTTCGATACTGAAACACCGATAATGCTGATGCCAGATCTTTATGCTCCAATATTGATTGTCAAATCAAATATCAATACTGTCGATACTTCAATTGTTTGAGATAATGTGATTATATCAATAATTACATTACTTAATAGGAACTCTGTGTAAAGTAATTAAATCACTGAGATCTTGTCTAAATAAAACGTGATTCCTGGGAACTACTTATTGTTCCGCCTACATGTAGGTATGTACGTAATGGGCAAGTCCAGCGGCACGCTGTGCCGTGCTTAGTCATCCGGTCTGTCATTTGTTTATTTAAGAAAACTACTAGCAATTATAATGAGTCACTCAGTATTATAAAACAGAAAGTGCATGTATCATTTTATTGGAGGCTATTTGGAGACACTACATACAGAGTTGAATGTGATAAAACAGTTCAGAATAACGTCATCATTTGTTTCGCCCTGTGATTTTATATTGTTTGAAGATGATTGCCCAAGAGCAGCAACACTTAGAATACCTGTACACTACTTTTTGAATTTGACCAGACACATTAGGTATTTTTGCAGAAAGTATCGTTATCGGATCATTATGGTGACGATCTGTCACGTTCATGTCTTGTTATGTTTCCTTAGCTTGTGTTTATTTCCTGTCAGCGCTCTTCTTTTAGTTCCACTTCCTGCATGTCTCCCTGAGCGCTCGTTTCGCTCACCTGTCCCTGATTGTCAGCCTGACACACCTTGTTGCCGTTGCCAATCGGGATGCTATTTATCCCTGCCTCGCCCTCCAGTCAGGGCTCGATGATTGTTTCCTGTTTCCTGTGTAAATGTTCCCTACATGTGCACATAGTTGCACTATTTGCTTTTTGACATTAAAGTCATGTTTGTCATGATCCGTGGTCCAGATCATATTTTTGTATTTTCTGTTAGTTTTGGACTCATTTAGTTCCTGTTTGTGCACCTCCCTGAGTTTGTTTTGGTTGCTATGGTTGCAAATTATGTTCACCTGTCTCTGATAAGTGTTCGGCCGCTCACCTGCTACCCGAGCACTAATCAGAGGCATTATATCAGCCTGCCGTCATTGTTTCATGCAATGCCTCTGTTCTTTTCATGCTTCATGCCATGCCACGCCACGTACGTTTTTGTTTATTCATGCTACAGTTAGCGAGTTTTTGTTTTGCCCTGTCCATAGTTCATGCCATTTGTTTATTCAAGCCACAGTTTAGTGCAGGGGTAGGGAACCTATGGCTCTAGAGCCAGATGTGGCTCTTTTGATGACTGCACCTGGCTCTCAGATAAATCTTAGCTGACATCGCTTAACACGGTAAGTAATGAATAACTCCGCTGGTAATCACAGTGTTAAAAATAACGTTCAAAATATAAAACATTGTCATGCATTTTAATCCATCCATCTGGTTTCTACCACACCTGTTCAAGAAGTCGCATTAATGGTAAGAAGTGTTTTATTTATTGTTGTTTAGCTTCAGAATAACAATCTTATTAAAAAGAATAAGAGACTTATTATCCTCTAAAAATGTTGGTCTTGCTTAAAAATGCATGCAATTAGTTGTATTCAGTGTTAAAAAAATATATATATACTATATGGCTTTCACGGAAATACTTTTAAAAATATTTGGCCAAAAAGGTTCCCGACCCCTAGTTTAGTGAGTTAGTTTCATATTTTTTAGTTTCACGTTTTATGTCCGAAATTTTTTACCTTAGCTTTGGCGTGCGTTGGGCACGCTCGACTTCAATTTGTTTTCAGTTTTTTTGTACCCTTTTGTGTTTTGGAAATTGAACATATTCCTACCTTCTACCGTTGTCCGGAAAAGTCAGTTTGCATCCTGGAAGAACAATCCTTGCCCCCCTCGCCACGAAAATGTTTACCTGCCCTACGCCTGGCATTTCTGCATCTTGGGGTTCAAGACCGACAGAACCTGACAGTTATCGCCAATAGCAGCCTGAGTTTTACTCTGTATCGGTTCGGAAAGAAAAGCAGTGGTATCGCACATCCATACATTACCATGCTACAAACCCCGCTTGAAAAGCTGTGCACTACAAGACGTGCTCATTGTACCAATTATCCTGACTTCATCATTTTGACAAAAAAAAAAATGTATATATATATATATATATATTGATTTTTGTTTTGTAAGTTGAATTATTTTATATATTGCGCTTCTGAGTTAATGTTGCTGATTAATTATTTTAGTATTTTATTAGAAAGTACCAAAACACATATTGGTATGTCAGATTTAGCCTTTTGTTGGTTTAACTCCTATCTTACTAATAGGATGCAGTGTGTTTCCCATAACAATGTGACCTCAGAGGATGTTCAGATAACATGCAGAGTTCCACAGGGTTCGGTTCTTGGCCTCGCACTCTTAAGCATGCTGCCACTAAGTAACATGAAATACAGTGTTAGCTTTCAATGTTATGCTGATGACACCCAACTTTACATTCCCCTAAAGCTGACCAACACGCCAGATTGTAGTCAGCTGGAGGCGTGTCTAAATTAAATTAAACAATGGATGTCCACTAACTTTTTGCAACGCAAAGAAAACGGAAATGCTGATTATGGGTCCTGCTTGACACAGACAACTATTTAATAATACCACCTTAACATTTGACAACCAAACAAGTACACAAAGCGACTCGGTAAAGAATCTGGGTATTATCTTCGACCCAACTCTCTCGTTTGAGTCACACATTAAGAGTGTTACTAAAACGGCCTTCTTTCATCTCCGTAATATCGTAAAAATGTGTTCAATTTTGTCCACCAGCGATGCTGAGATCATTATAAATGCGTTCATTACGTCACATCTCGATTAATGTAACGTAATATTTTCGAAGTTCCCTATGTCTAGCATTAAAAGATTACAGTTGGTACAAAATGCGGCAGCTAGTCTTTTTACAAGAACAAGACAATTTGATCATATTCCGCCTATACTGTATATACCTATATACTTATATACCTATACTGGCTCCCCTGCGCTGGCTTCCTGTGCACTTAAGATGTGACTTTGAGGTTTTACTACTTACGTCTAAAATACAAAAAGGTCTAGCTCCATCCTATCTTGCTGGTTGTATTGTACCATATGTCCCGGCAAGAAATCTGCATTCGAAAAACTCCGGCTTTTTAGTGATTCCCAGAGCCCAAAAAAAGTCTGCAGGCTATGGAGCATTTTGTATTCGGGCTCCAGTACTCTGGAACGCGCTCCTAATATTCTGTCTCATTAGATTGTGCAGGTATACCTAATACTGTGGCTCCAGTAACTATAGGTCAACAACAATTTTTACCACAATAACATCCGTCTGCTCTTTGCTTTGTTGTGTAAGGCAGCACGTATAGATACTGTTACTTACGTAGATGGATAGTGATAAGGGCAACATGCAGATAAACAGATAGTTGTTTAGATTATAGGTTTGCTAGTTGTCATGACAGAAGATCCTACAGCCCTTTAAAAACATGCATTTTATAGGGGCAATTACCTAGTTTGTCAGCTGGTTCTTGTTATGGTGCAAGATGCATGACATCAGGTAAGTTAAGAGAAGAGTGCATCAATGACTGCTGCAGAGATGGTAAAAGTTTGATCTTTGAACAGATTATTGGCGAATTAAAGTTAAAGTTAAAGTACCAATGATTGTCACACACATAGGAGATGTGGCAAAATTATTCTCTGTATTTGACCCCTCACCCCCTGGGGGGTGAGGGGAGCAGTGGGCAGCAGCATTGCCACGTCCGGGAATCATTTATGGTGATGTAAATCCCCAATTCCAAACCTTAACGCTGAGTGCCAAGCAGGGAGGTAATGGGTCCCCTTTTTATAGTCTTTGGTATGACTCTGCCATGATTTGAACTCACGACCTACCAATCCCAGGGCGGACACTCTAACCACTAGGCCACAGAGTATTGAAGAACAGATTATTAATACGTTGTTATGTTGGGTGGTGGGCTGCCACATGCAAAGCCATTTTGTTAAGTTAGTGCCTGCAGTGCTACACAACAAGCCAGTATTGCTAATTGTGGCGACCCAATGACAAATGGAGGTGGTACATGGTACAATGAGGCATGTAATGATGATGACCGTGTCAGCAGTTTCACACAAACACACACATACACTGGAGCAGTTCACAAAGTACACAATTTTGGTCGGTTATGTACATTGTTGTTCTATTTAACACCACAGAACACCATATATATCAGGGAAGTCAAACATTCGGCCCGCGAACAGTTTCAATCCGGCCCGCGGGATAACTTTGCTAAGTGTAAAAATGTGAAGTGAAGTGAATTATATTTATATAGCGCTTTTTCTCCAGTGACTCAAAGCGCTTTACATAGTGAAAGCCAATATCTAATTTTTAAATTTAAACCAGTGTGGGTGGCACTGGGAGAAGGTAGGTAAAGTGTCTTGCCCAAGGACACAGCGGCAGTGACTAGGATGGCGGAAGCGGGGATCGAACCTGCAACCCTTAAGTTGCTGGCACGGCCGCTCTACCAAGCGAGCAGTACCGCCCCAAATTGAGCTGCATTTTTAAATTGAAGACACTGCTGTTCTAAATGAGTCCACTGGATGTCGCAATAGCAATTCTGTTAGGCAAGCAAACAGTTTACACAAGGGTGAGCAAGTATACAGAGCGAGAGGTACACGGTAAAGTGGGGCATTAAAACAAACAGGAGTAAAACAAACACTTAAAATACTGCATGAGACAATTGCACATTGATATAGTTCTGTGAAAATGATTGTCTTCTGTGCAAATTGAAAGAAAGTGAATAATGGAAATGAAAAATGGGGTAGTTAAAACATACAATATTTTTTATTTATGTCTTATTTTCTTTTTTGTTCAAACCTAGAGGGGCTGTGACTTAAAGTTTTTTCTTTAAATTTTTGCTTCAGAATTTAACTAACTTTAAGTGTTTTGCGAAGAGGACTATTTGCCTGTTCTATTTTGGGCCAAAGTAAAACAAAGAAAACACTATGATCTTGTCCTAGTTGTATTTTTAAGTTATCATGCCATGATTTTACTCGTCCGGCCCACGTGGGAATAGGTTTGTGGCCCCTGAGCTAAAATTACTTTGACACTCCTGGTATATCCCAATAATTCAGCATTGTGATTCATCACTTGGGGTTTTTACTAAAATATCTAAGAGAATAACACCTAAAAATGTGTCAA
Organism: Nerophis ophidion; assembly: GCF_033978795.1. Lineage (NCBI taxonomy): Eukaryota > Metazoa > Chordata > Actinopteri > Syngnathiformes > Syngnathidae > Nerophis > Nerophis ophidion. The sequence goes on along the minus strand of NC_084611.1, from coordinate 30,728,230 downwards.
ACCTACCTACAATTTCATATGGTCTGCGAAAGCCTGGAATTAATATGCATATTATTATTTTTTTAGCACACTTTCCATTGTGACAGAAAAATAAGACACAAACTGCATGCAATTTTTATATCTTTCAAATTATACCTAATATTGCACAATTATTATATATAAAAAATAAAATATCTTGAATATTGGCTGGACTTATGACGTTAAAGCAAGTTCAAATTTTACACCGTAAAAATTGTGTTGACGCTTTAAAACTGGTAGCTCAGTTGGCAAAATGTTACCATAAAAAAAACTAACAAAACGTGTGGTATTGTTTTTCATTTACAGTAAGACACCGTAAAAACGACAATCATAGATTTTAAAGTAAAAACAGTGCTACTGTTTTACCATTTACATTTACAGTGTATATAGTAAAAAAAATTTGAATTTTGGCAACTGAAGTGTCAGTTTTTTCATGTCAAATCTACAGATTTTGTTTTAAAGTACACGTAAAAAAATATAATAAGCGATAATTGTGTAATGAGGCATATTATATTCATATGTTATTCACTGTCACAAGCGGCCCTCTGAGGGCATCCATAACTGCGATGTGGCCCTCAATGAAAACGAGTTTGACAACCCTGCTTATAATTCCACTCCTAACACACACACACACACGCACACACACACACGCACACACACACACACACACACACACACACACACACACACAAATAACGCATATTCATACTCTGTACCTGTGTCTCTCTGTTGTGTCTCTCAGGGTCTCTCTCAAAGCTCTCTGCATAGATGCGGATTGTGGCGCCCATCCCACCACCGCTTCCGCTCATCCTGAACACCAGTCGGGACGCATCGCTAAAGACGATTCTCAAACCCTGGGGAAAATAGACATGCCATTATTGGATGGACAGGTTTAGTTTTTATGAAATCAGTTGTTATATGGTCAAGCAGAGATCCCAAAGTGAGAAAAATTATGTAATACAGTCTCCAGTTCGGAGATTTCTGCTCACCAAAGACTACTAACTCTTAGCATAGGGACTACAAATCTATTAATTTTGATGTTTAGATAGTACTTTATTGATTCCTTCAGGAGAGTTCCTTCAGGAAAATTAAAAACCTTAGCAGGTTTTTAAAATGTTTATTTTTAAATTTTCCCAAGACATAGTTTCAAGGCAAGAAATAATGTGTTTTGGTCCTCTTTAGGGACCCCCTTGAAAACAAAATTCTGCATTTCAAGGGCCTACCCTAAATAGGCATTTAGAGTGCAATAGCAGCAAACGCCCACTAGATGTCACTAGCACCAAGGGACTTACATAAAGACAGTCAATATTCAAGGCTGACGGTATCATAGTTATTTTCAGTGATAACTACTTAATAAATGCCAGTATTTTTCTATTGAACAAACTCTTAACTGAAATAAACTTAAAACAAAATTTGTAAAATATTGATGTTTTATGCCAACATGTTTAAGGACAAACGACATCATCCAGAAAAACAATAATAAATTTTAAAAAATCGTCATTTAGAACAGTGTTAAGCTTAACTATTGGCGGAAAAATATCTGTTTCTCAGCAGTGGTCTGCAGTAGTACTCACTTGTACTATACTTTTCCACCACTTGTGGCAGTAATGCCGATTTCAAACAAACAGAAGAAGTCTGGAGCTATAATCATCAAAGTTTCTTAAGCGCATAAAATATGACTAACGTGGTTAAGCAGTATTTTCATTTTGCACTTTAATTTTATTCACCATTTTTAATAAAAAATATATATTCATCATTCATTATTGTAGTAACAATGTATTTATTTTATCCCTGGGTAATTGTATGTAAATTCATGTTGCAGTACAGTCGATTACTTCTTATTTTTATAATCAGCCTGACCTAAAGCCTTGATCACGATCTTTGTGATTAATGCATGGTTTCATATCATTTACCAAGGTTTATACTAAGTAAGCAGGTTAGATATAAGTATTGAATACCATTAAATTGAACAGTAAGATTACTAATTCCCTGTTAATATTTGAACCGGGCCGTGCCCCTCTGTAGTGGAAGAGTCGGGCCTGGAAGTCAAAAAGATTAAGAACCTCTGATTTAGAACACACAGTGGTCAATGCTGGTCCGAGACTTGGTGGGCAACCGAGGATGGAGTCGGCTCTCTTGGTTGCTTTGTTGGGTCTGCTCCGGTCTCTGCAAAAACCTTGGTCAAAGATCCTATATTACAGGGTAAGGAATGCTTCAATTATGGGGCGGTATAGCTCGGTTGGTAGAGTGGCCGTGCCAGCAACTTGAGGATTCCAGATTCGATCCCCGCTTCTGCCATTCTAGTCACTGCCGCTGTGTCCTTGGGCCAGACACTTCACCCACCTGCTCCCAGTGCCACCCGTTTCACAATGTAAAAGCGCTTTGAGTCACAAGAGTAAAGCGCTATATAAATATAATTCACTTTAATTCACTTCAATAGAAGCAGTGAACTCCAACATTGTTTACCACACAAACAGCAGTGTATTCAAATGTGTGACAGTGGCGAGAGGACGCTGGCCGTTGCCACGGTGATGACGGTCGTAAAGCAGCCACACTGCGAGGGCTATGGTGTCACACAATTTTTGGAATTAGAAACTTTTTCCATGTTGTGGTTTTAAAAAAAAAACGTCACTGACATTTTGATACCAATCTTACCTTGTGAGTGTACCTAATAAAGTGTCCCACTTCCACTATTGTTTTATATGTCACTGAACTAAACATACAATCCTACATAGACTAGAATAGAATAGAATGTACTTTATTGTCATTATCCATCCATCCATTTTCTACCGCTTATTCCCTTTGGGGTTGCGGGGGGCACTGGTGTCTGTGTCATTATATTTGCATACAACAAGATTAAGGACTCCAACTTAAGGTGTGGTAGTGGGAACAAATATGGGATAAAAAATAAATTGCACAATAGGTAATAAATAAAATATAAATAAGTCTCGAAATAAACAGACTACTATCCACTAAAAATGATAACCAATCCTGTACAATATTCAAAACACTATACAAAATACAAAATACTGTTCAATATACAGAGCAAGATAAGTGTACCAAAGTGATAAATGACAATCAGTGTCATATGTATTGCACTCGAAGGGTAATATTGCAAAGGAAGGTATTAGGGTAGGATATTGTATAGGGGTGAATCATTTATTATAAGTTAGATACATACAAGATGTGTGTGTTACCATAGGTGTGTGTGTGTGTTGTTTTTTTCTTGTCTCCTGGAGAGAGGAGACGACAGCTGATATAATTCCGGCCTGGTAGGAATGTGTGCTACAACAACACGCACATCGGGGGCGACTGGGCCTTGATGGGTATACCAGTGAGGTTAAAGCCACATTTGGGGATGGTAACCATGGTAACATCACTTTGTTGTCATTGGCCCCTTGACTGATGTTCCCCTCACCGCTCCTGAGCTGTCGCACAACGTTGCTGGGAGTTGGTGCATGCATGTTTGTGCTTACACAAGGACAACTGCTGGTATACACACTAAAGAACTGTTTGTGTGTGTGGCATATGTCAGGGTGGGGCAAATGTCAGCGGCAGACATTTCAGAAGAGACCCGACGGGAGTCAGCGGGGAGCAGGCCGAGGCGTGGACGGGAAGTGAGTACGTACGTCAGTTGTGTTGGTGTGTTTACGTTTTAAAATGGAAGATAGGCCGTCGTATCCAAACATGGATCCCCACAGATGAGACGACGTTAAAGCAGAGTGGGTGGTCTGGCATGTTAGAATTTGAGCTGCATGATGAAGACACAAATGCCCCTTTCTCAAATAAACAATTAGATGGCTAGAAAATTGTCAGCATGTAGACAAGTCTGTTATATTTCTAATCAGATTTTAAAGAAGAGGTAAGAGATATTTGTTTTAGACTCAGACTTAGACAAACAATATTGATCCACAAGGGAAATTGTTCCACACACTAATTCAGTTACAAAGGATGGGAAGGGTAAGGATGGATAGGATAATGCAGGTATAAAGTAGATTAAAAACATCAAATATAACAGAGTCGTGGTCAAAAAGTTACATAACAATTGTAAAGAACATAATGTCATGGCTGTCTTGAGTTTCCAATAATTTCTAGTAGACATGGTGTTCCTCACCTTTTCTCCTCCAATTATACTGCTGGGTATTGTGGCCAAACAGCTAATTTTTTGTTTCATCTGACCACAGAACTTTCATCCAGAAGGACTTATGTTTGTCCATGTGGTGTCAGATGAAACAAAAATGTACCTTTCTGGCCACAAAACCCAGCAATATGTTTGGAGGAGAAAAGGTGAAGCCTTTAATCCCAGGAACACCGTATCTACCGTCAAGCATGGTGGTGGTAGTATTATGTTCTGGGCCTGTTTTGCTGCCAATGGAACTGGTGCTTTACAGAGAGTAAATGGGACAATGAAAAAGGAGGATTATTTCCAAATTCTTCAGGACTTCATTACTAAGTTCTTATTAATGCCTTATTCTGCATGGCCTTATTATGCACCATTACTAACCCTAACCTTAACCCTCTAACCCTAACAAAATAACTCTAAATTAAGTCTGTTACTTACAATATGTTCCCCATACTAAAATGTTACCAAAAAAAAATCAATGTTGTTTGGAATTATTGACCTAATTAAGTCTCCAAATACTTAAGATCAAATATTCCACTTTGCACATTTTGTGTGTGGAAAATGTTGCATATTTTTGTTCTTGCCATAAAAAACAGGGTTTTCTAGAACAAATATTGCATAAAACATAAACAAATAAAAATAAAACTATTGACGGAAAGATCTGAAGTTTATCTAGAGATTTAAGCATTGACAAAAATAAAATATATTATTTATTTTGACTGAGACTTATTTTATGACTGACACTTCTGGGTCCTAGGACCAAACTTGAGGGGAGCCCTAAAGGTTAAAACAAATTTATATATTGCAGTGGTTTTGAAAATGAAAAAAATTAAAATGTCCCCCCCATGCTTTATTTTATAGTGTGCTGCATTAAGTGGAAGAAAAGTTTGGACACCCTTCTTATAGACTGTTTCACTATATGGTTTAGGTCTGGGGTCAGCAACCTGCGGCTCTCAAGCCACGTGCAGCTCTTTAGCACCATCCTAAGGGCTCCCTGGAGCATTCTTTAAAAAAAGATTGAAAATGGAAAACGAAGGGGGGAAAATACATTTTGGGTTTTAGAATATTTTTTGTTTGAGGACAAACATGACACAAACCTTCCCAATTGTTAGAAATCCCACTGGTTAATATGTTTGTGTGTATGTTTCACTAATGAGAGTATTTGGCGAACATCGTTATGTCCTTCTAATTTCGGCGGTTCTTGAACTCACCATAGTGTAAACTGTGACGCAACAGTTTGTATACATGTAAAATCTTCCACTCCTTTTTCTCAGTTTTGCGCATCAAACATTTCATACTGTGCATGAATGCACAAAGGTGAGCTTTGTTGATGTTATAGACTTGTTGGAGAGCTAATCAGGCATATTTGATCAGTGCCTGACTGCATGCTATTCAGGCTTACTGTATGTACATATTGCATCATCATGCCTCATTTGGAGGTGTATTTGAGCTCATTTCATTTCCTTTACTTTTATCCTCTTTGTATATAATTTAGTTTTGCATGTCTCATGACATATTATCTATATGTGATATTAGCTGCATTTCAGCAAACATTACATTGCCTGCCAGAGATGATAATAAATAGATTAAAAGAAGACAGCCTGCCATTTCCTTTAACTTGGACACACACATCTATTCCTATGGCCATTAAAAGCCAGTCATTTCCAGGAGTTATCTCGCCTTCTGAGTAGCCTCTGATTTACTAACGGTGCATGATGTTGTAAAAATGTGTAGAATAAATATAAAATTTCAACATTTCTGTCAACAAAGATTTGCTTCAGCCTGCGACACATAGTCATTTTGATAGTAGGCTAATATAGACACTTACATCATGTCTTGCCTAAATTATAACACTTATATAAGACTTTTAAAGTAATTTTGATAGTAGGCTATTATAGCTAATATAGAACACTTTTGTCATGTGTTGCCTTCATTATAAGACTTATATAGGACTTTGAATTTTTTGCGGCTCCAGACAGATTTACTTTTTGTATTTTCGGTCCATTACGGCTCTTTCAACATTATTGGGTTGCTGACCCCTGGTTTAGGGCCACCATGATGCTATTCTCCTGACTATAACCCAGTGTACCATGGTGTTGATTTTGGGTGAAATTATTACATCTGGTTGCTTTATTTCATTCCTAATAACACCCTCGTACAATGCTGCACTCACCTGGTGTCTCGCCACCGTTCCGTCCACAGGGTCGATGTACTCAAAGTTGTCGGTCCTGTCCACGCTGTACACGTGATCTCCGACAGCGAACTTCTGGCTGATGAACGCTTTGTCCAAGATGACCGACTCCAGATCCCGCATCAGATAAAAGGAAGCGCGGGGGTCAAGGCCTTCGTAGTCAAACCTGACAAAGGCGAGACAGAAAACAGTACGATATGAGGATATGTTATTTTTAGCATACATGTTAATCAAATCAACCAATCAAACTTTATTTATAAAGCGCTTTTCATACATTAAAGAAATGCAACGCAAAGTGCTTTACAAAGTTAAAACATGTCCCCCATTATCTCATACGTACGCACGGACACAGATACCACACACAAACAAACACACACAACATACACACTTATGCAACTATATGGACCAATCATTGCATGGCTGAGTACAGAGGACACATGTGAGTAAACACTATCACATGAGCCACCAGACCATGGCCACCAGCACGCTGACACAAAGGCGCCCTGACAAGCACGGTCGATAACCCCTGAGGCAGATGGCTCGTCTGAACAACGTTGGAAAATAAAAATAATCAAACTTGTAAAATAGTAAGAACCATAAGTAAAAATAAAGAATAAAATACAAATAAGACATATGAAAATTAATAGAAAAAAATTAACAAATAATGAATAAATATCTATATAAAACAAACTTCACCCCTCTATCTTTATGTGCTTCTTTTTTCACTTCAAATATCTCCATCACTAGTTTCTGTCAGAACGTGGACTATGGTGTGGTTTGTTTTCCCGGAATGCAAAGGAACTGGACCGGACGTGGCGTGAAGGTAAAGACATGTTCAATCTATTACTATGAAAAAGTGCAAAGAAAAGGTGCGCACAAGGCGGAGAACAAACTTGGCTAAGACAACAAAAACTAGCACAAGGCAGAACTATGGACATAAAAACAAAAGACACTAACTGTGGCATTAATAAACAAAAACTTACTTTTGAAGACGTGAGCAGGGCAGCATGAACTATGACATGAAACAGGTATGAAACAGAGTGTAGAGTACAGAGTACAATGACGCCAAACCAACTGCCTGGCAACTACAAGCTTAAATTTTAGTGACATGATTATTGACAGGTGCGTGAGTCCAAACAATCCAGGTGCGTGAGTCCAAGTGAATCAGGTGCGTGAGTCCAATTGAATCAGGTGCGTGAGTCCAAATGAATCAGGTGAACTAATTGGTCGTCATGGTGACAAAACAAACAAGAGTGCACAAAGAGTCCAAAAACCAAACAGAACATAACTAAACAAAACGTGACCACATAACACGACAGTTTCTAGGGAGAATTCAGGAGAATCAAAATAACATCACTTCCTAAAATTAGTACTACTAACTAGTTGTTAGTAGTACAGATTATTGTATTGTTTTTATACAGTCTTGTCTAGGGTGTACCCTGCTTTCCGCCAAAATGCAGCTGAGATAGGTTTCAGCACTCCCCGCGACCCCAAAAAGGGAAAAGTGGTAGAAAAATGGATGGATGGATGGATTTTTTTTCTAAATGTTTGTTTTTGTTTTTTAAAAGGCATTTTATTTTGTTAAACTTGTGCTGTTTTGGGGTGGGATAAGTACACATTGAATTAATTTCTGTTCAGTTTAAAGGGAGACATTGATTTGGGGCGGCATAGCTCGGTTGGTAGAGCGGCCGTGTCAGCAACTTGAGGGTTGCCGGTTCGATCCCCGCTTCCGCCATCCTAATCACTGCCGTTGTGTCTTTGGGCAAGACACTTTACCCACCTGCTCCCAGTGCCACCCACACTGGTTTAAATGTAAAAATTAGATATTGGGTTTCACTATGTAAAGCGCTTTGAGTCACTAGAGAAAAACCGCTACATAAATATACTTCACTTTACATTTAAGATACAAGTGTTTTGAGTTAAGAGCTTTGTCACAGAACCAATTAAGCACGGACATTGAGGTATGACTGCACTAAAAAACTGAAATGACAGTGAGACAATTTATTTGAGTAAATGAATCGCTACTCTTTTTCAACACAGTGCCATCTGCTGGAGCCTAATGCAAAATGGCCACAGGAATTTATCCATCCATTTTCTACCGCTTGTCCCGTACGGGGTCGCAATGCCCTTCCAATCTTGTTTACTTGTTATGTAAAATGTGGGAACACCACAGTATCCACCAGTATTTGTCAAAAGAGACAATGGCTGATCTATTTACCGCTCTCTGGAGAGACGTTCAAATACGGCACCCGGGGAGTAAGGAGGAGTGGACAAAGGTGAAGGCCAGGGGAATGTTTTTGGCTTTAACCGTAAAAGGCGTGATTGTTTGCAGAGAAATGGAACCGCTTGTGAGTTTGTGAATGCCTCTTTACCTGCAGAAGTAGTTACGTCCAAACTTGGCCCAGTGTTCTTTGACAATCTGCTCCACGCCCTGTTTTCTGGTCGCCATGATGGACAGCCACATCAGCACTGACCACAGGCCGTCTTTTTCACGGATGTGGTCTGAACCTGCAGGGGAAAAACTGTTTGGTTCATTTAGTTGAGACATGAAGTAAAGAAGAATTCTGCATGGTCTTGGCATTGACCTTGGCTTGGTTTAGCATTTCCACCTAAACTGGAGACAAGTCTCAATACAAGACTTGATAGAATGCTTGATATCTGTCTGACAGCTGCCTTCAATGACCACCAATATCTTCTGTATAGCTCGGTTGGTAGAGCGGCCGTGCCAGCAACTTAAGGGTTCCAGGTTGGATCCCGCTTACGCCATCCTAGTCACTGCCGTTGTGTCCTTGAGCAAAACACTTTACCCACCTGCTCCCAGTGCCACCCACACTGGTTTAAATGTAACTTAGATATTGGGTTTCACTATGTAAAGCGCTTTGAGTCACTAGAGAAAAGCGCTATATAAATATAATTCACTTCACTTCACATTTGCATCAAACCTCTGCTGTTTGCTATCTTGCTAACAAACTTTGAGACACTATTTTTCCCCAGCAAGTCTTTGTGTCACAGCTGCATCTTTTCAGGTCACACTGACTACGTCTCCATGTACTAAATTAGTCTGGTTCATCAAATTGTTATGTTTTTTGTATTTTTACAGTATGTAAGTCAAAGAAAGAAAATAAATTTGAGTTTTAGTGATAGAAAGTCCAAAGCGGCACGGATATACGACGACACTGTTTTTTTTTTTGTTTTTTTTTAAATAAATTGGGAGTTAATGTTGTAATTTTATTCGTAGCTTCAACATCATACTTGCCAACCCTCCCAATTTTCCCGGGAGACTCCCGAATTTCACTGTCCCTCCCAACAATCTCCCGGGACAACCATTCTTCTGAATTTCTCCCCAATTCCAACCGGACAACAATATCGGGGTCGTGCCTTACGGGCACTGCCCTTAGTGTCCTCGAGAACCTGTCGTCACATCCACTTTTCCTCCATTCAAACAGCGTGCCGGCCCAGTCACATAATGTACTCAACTTATACACACACACATAAGTAAATGCAATGCATACTTGGTCAACAGCCATACAGGTCACATTGAGGGTGGCCGTATAGACAACTTTAACACTGTTACAAATATGCGCCACACTGTGAACCCACACCAAACAAGAATGTCAAACACATTTCGGGAGAACATCCGCACCGTAACACAACATAAACACAACAGAATAAATACCCAGTCCCCTTGCAGCACTAACTCTTCTGGGACGCTACAATATACACACCCCGCTAAGAACAACCCCACATCCCATCTCCTGAATTCGGAGGTCCCAAGCTTGGCAAGTATGAGTAACATTGTTGTCACACATAATGGTTTATTTCATTCCTGCCAACAGAAGGGGCTCTCCTGGATTCAAATCTTTGACCTCTAGCACCCGAAGTGAAAATCATACCCGTAGACCAGGGGTCGGCGACCCAAAATGTTGGAAGACCCATATTGCACCAAAAATACAAAAAAAATTAAAAATCTGTCTGGAGCCGCAAAAAAATTTAAAGTCTTATATAAGTGTTATACTGAAAGCAACAAATGATGTAAGTGTCTATATTAGCTTACTATCAAAATGACTACAGTATGTGTCGCGGGCTCAAGCAAATCTTCATTGACAGAAATGTTCAAATTTAACATGTATTCTACACATTTTTACAACATTGGAGAACATTGGTAAAATGCAGGCTTCTCAGAGGGTGAGATAACTCCTGGAAATTACTGGCTTTTAATGGCCAAAGGTATAGATGCGTGTGTCCAAATTAAAGGAAACGGCAGGCTGTCTTCTTCTAATGGATTTTTTTATAATCTTTGGCAAGCTCAGTAACGTTTGCTATGGTCTGGAACAACATGGCACACAAACCACTATCAGAAATGCAGCCAATATTAAGTACAAATAATGTGTCGTGAGAAATGCAGATATAAATTGAATCCACAGAGGACATAGGAATTGAAATGAGCTCAAATATACCTACAAACGAGGCATAATGATGCAATATGTATTACAGCTAGCCTAAATAGGATGTTGGCATCGATTAGCTTACAGTCATGCCTTGAACAAATATGCCTGATAAGCACTCCACACAAGTCAATAACGTCAACAAAGCTCACCTTTGTGCATTCACACACAGCAGAAAAAAGTTTGGTGAACAAAATGAAACGAAGAATGAGTGGCGTAAAATCTGTCTTTCTCTGGCATCGTTGAAGAAAGTCATACATGTAAACAAACAATGGTGAGTTCAAGGACCACCAAAATTAGTAGGACAAAAACGGTACTTGCCAAATTCTCTCATCTGTGAAGCATGTTTAATATAAACAGCGGGGTTTCTAACAATTGGGAAGGTTTGTGTCATGTTGTCCTCCTACAGAAACCATATCAAAACAAAAATATATTTTTTCCCCTATCTTTGTCTATTTTCATACATTTTTGAAAAAGCTCCAGGGAGCCACTAAGGCGGCGCTAAAGAGCCGCAGGTTGCAAACCCTCGCCCTAGACCAAGGCTATTCATCTAGGGGCAAAATCAGTCCCGGAATGACACCATACCAGCCCCTGGGTCAGTTAAAAACTTGGGAGACAAACAAAATAAGAACTTGGACCACTCTAAACACATTTGAAGATCCTTGCATTGACATTTCAACATTGCTAGCAAACATAGAACACTGGTCTCCAAACTTGTGATTTAGATAACTGAGACGTGATTCATGTTAATAAAGTAATGCTGTTGCTTGTTTACTTCAGATGTAGTTACTAGTCATTTGTTCAACTACTTTATTTCGACTCGTGGTGTTCCCCAAGGTTCCATATTAGGTCCTCTCTTTTTCATCATTTGGGTCATTTAACCGGGGGCCTGTGAGTTCAGCTTGAAAAGGTTGGAGGGACTCACATTTTTGCAGCAGATTATAAAAAACACCGGAGTTGTGAAGACTATGTGGCATAACGATGCCGGTTATGTTCTTCCAGGGATGCGTCGAGCAAAAACACAGCTTGAGGTAAGAAATAAAGATTTAATAAATCAAAACAGGCTGGAAACAAAAACACTGGTGCTAAGCAGCAAAGGCAAACAAATGGCGCTAGCATGGAAACTAAAAATAAGAACAGATAAACTAAACTTGGCACAAGGGCACAAAAAAGGGAAAACAAACCATTAGCATGAGAGCTATAATAAACAAAACGCGGAGCGAGAGCTAGCGTGTATGTAAAGTAAGTCTTCGTCAGATGCATGAAAGCAAACTAGGATCCCAGGCAGAACAATGAAAATGGGCAGGGTTATATAAGGCAGTAATCAGAATAGAAACAGGTGTGCGTCGAAAGCAAGGGGAAGGTGAAAATAATATGTAACCTTGGTGACGGACTAAACAGGAACTAAGGAGTCAGACGGAGAGTGATACAAAAATGGAAACAAAACAACAATCTGTGAAGATCCGAGCAGCGGATCGCAACAGGAGTGCTGTTATTCAGAAGGTCCCTCAAAAAGAACAGAGGATGCAGGTTCTCCGGAATATACGAAATAAGACTAATAGAGTAATAAAAATAGACTAATAATACCTCGTAGCACAATCATTTTCTGTTCGATATTTACAATGCACCTCTACTAATAATTCAAAGCTGACATGGAGTATTTTTTTTTTAATTCAAAAAGGATATATCTTATATTGTATTTTGGAAATTGAATTTATTCAAATGGCCCTCGCTATTTATTGCTTTTTCAGTGTGCAGCCCCCATGGAACAGGTTTTGACACCCATGAAATGGATCAATATAATAATAACCATATGTCAATACGAAGGTCCTGCAGTCCTGGGTTCAAATCCCGGCTCGGGATCTTTCTGTGTGGAGTTTGCATGTTCTCCCCGTGAATGCGTGGGTTCCCTCCGGGTACTCTGGCTTACTCCCACCTCCAAAGACATGCACCTGGGGATAGGTTGATTGGCAACACTAAATTGGCCGTAGTGTGTGAATGTGAGTGTGAATGTTGTCTGTCTATCTGTGTTGGCCCTGAGATGAGGTGGCGACTTGTCCAGGGTGTACCCCGCCTTCCGACCGATTGTAGCTGAGATAGGCGCCAGCGCCCCCCGTGACCCCGAAAGGGAGTAAGCGGTAGAAAATGGATGGATGGATGGATGGAGAGACGGAACCGAGGAGCCGACCGCAGGGGCGGACAAATGCCGGTCCTACCCGCAATGGCGGCCAGGAGGTGGGGCGTGCGGCGGAGAGAGGAGGCGGGACGCACTCAGAGCGACGCTCCAGCCAGCCAAGTCAGGTGTGTTCACCACACACCTGCGCTCAATCTGCTCATCTGTTGTTGCAGCACAAAAGAGGGGAAGGAGGAACGAGCGAGGAGGAGTAGGCGAAGACACCACGGCAACCAGACAACGAGCACGACGATCAAGGACAAGAGAGAGAGAGATGACAACCCGCAACGGACGCAAACGCCGGACGCCTTTCCTGCAGCGACGGCAAGCAGGAAGAGCCCGCGCGCTGAAAAGTGACGCGATCGGATGGCCAAGAGAAGACAGGTTTATTGAACTAATAAACACTAGTCAAACCTGCTATGATGCGTCTTGTGTCGAGTGTCACGGCAACCCGCACGGTGACGGCGGCTGGGAGTCCGCCACACCATAATAATGAATTAAATACATTTCTGTAATATATCATTAAAAAATTAGCTCCCAGTCCACACTTTGGACACCCATGTCATATATGCTCCTTAAGGGAGCTATTTTGCTGCTCACGAGGACAGTTGCACAGTTTCTGTTGTGAGCGTGCTGATACTTTAACAAGAATCAATGTGTTAAAGGGGAACATTATCACCAGACCTATGTAAGCGTCAATATATACCTTGATGGTGCAGAAAAAAGACTATCTATTTTTTGAACCGATTTCCGAACTCTAAATGGGTGAATTTTGGCGAATTAAACGCCTTTCTGTTTATCACGCTAGAGGCGATGACGTCAGAATGTGACGTCGCCGAGGTAACACAACCACCATTTTCATTTTCAACACATTGCAAACACCGGGTCTCAGCTCTGTTATTTTCCGTTTTTTTGACTATTTTTTGGAACCTTGGAGACATCATGCCTCGACGGTGTGTTGTCGGAGGGTGTAACAACACTAACAGTGAGGGATTCAAGTTGCACTGAAGATGCGAAAGTGGCAAGAAATCTGCCGCCGGACCCCCATTGAATGTGCCAGAGTGTCTCCACATTTGACCGGCGATGCTAAGGCAGACATGGCACAGAGATGTATGGATAACCTGCAAATGCATTTGCAACGATAGTCAACGAAATCACAAAGGTGAGTTTTGTTGATGTTGACTGCCAGCTAATCGATGCTAACATGCTACGCTAATCGATGCTAACATGCTATTTACCGGCGGTGCTAAAGCAGACATGGAACAGAGATGTATGGATAACCTGTAGATGCATTTTTAACTATATTCCGTTTCCTTCCACCCACATTTAATGCGAAAAAAACACTTACCAATCGACGGATTTAAGTTGCTCCAGTGTCAAAAGATGCGAAAGTCCTGATCGTTTGGTCCGCACATTTTACCGGCGATGCTAACGCAGCTATTCTGACATGCTATGGCTATTAATAGCGTCAATAGCTATTCGCTCAATAGCTGCAGTTTCTTCTTCAATATTTTCATACTCCAACCATCTGTTTCAATACATGCATAATCTGTTGAATCGCTTATGTCGCTGAAATCCGAGTTTGAATCCGAGCTAATGTCACTGTATCTTGCTGTGGTATTCCCATTGTTTGTTTACATTGGCAGCACTGTGTGACGTCACAGGGAAATGGCCAGTGTCTTCGCAGAGAGCCGAAAATAAGGCACTTTAAAGCTTTATTTAGGGATATTCCGAGACCGGTAAAATTTTGAAAAAAACTTCAAAAAATACAACAAACCACTGGGAACTGATTTTTATTGTTTTTAACCCTTTTGAAATTGTGATAATGTTCCCCTTTAAGTAACACTTCCATTAAAAGGGTGTGGAGTAAAAAAGGGACAAGTCCTAACCTTTGCAAATGTCTCAAACATGCGGCATGAACGTGTCCTATTGGCAGAAGACATCTGTTAGGAAAGTGACAGTCGCCAGTGTCTAATCCCAGTGTGTCTGCTTGCGAGGCCAGCTCTACGTCTTCCCATCCATCCGGAGCGTTGAAATCCTCTTAAAAAAGGACACGCTACAACACACATATGATATCATTCTCCCTCTTTTCTGTCCATTGGCTATCGCAGCTGCACATGGGCGGGAGGCGGGGTACACCCTGGACAAGTCACCACCTCATCGCAGGGCCAACACAGACAGACAACATTCACACTCACATTCACACACTAGGGACCTTTTAGTGTTGCCAATCAACCTATCCCCAGGTGCATGTCCTTGAAGGTGGGAGAAAGCCGGAGTACCCGGGGGTAACCCATGGGAGAGCGTGCAAACTCCAAACAGAAAGATCCCGAGCCCAGGATTGAAGCCAGGACCAATATAATATTAGATTTTGATAATATTGAATTTTAAAAGATATGCAATTGCATGCAGTACATTATTTTTAATATCAAAAGGGAAACAACAAATACATGTAGTAATAAAATATTAAGCATTTTATTAACGCATATTATTTGCTGGCTTTTGCGGGCCACATAAAATAATGTGGCGAGTTTGACACAAGTGAACTAAATTCTATGAAGAAGGCAGTGTCACTACTGTACTAGCACAGAAAAAAAGTGCTGCAGCATGGTGGAGCAGCGTGTACACATGATGCCCCCTTCACATTTCTGAATGCCCCCACATACAGTACAGGCCAAAAGTTTGGACACACCTTCTCCTCATTCAATGCGTTTTCTTTATTTTCATGACTATTTACATTGTAGATTGTCCCTGAAGGCATCAAAACTATGAATGAACCCATGTAGAGTTATGTACTTAACAAAAAAAAGGTGAAATAACTAAAAACATGTTTTATATTCTAGTTTCTTCAAAATAGCCACCTTTTTCACATACACTTGGCATCCTCTCGATGAGCTTCAACAGGTAGTCACCTGAAATGGTTTTCGATTCACAGGTGTCCTTGAAGCTCATCGAGAGAATGCCAAGAGTGTGCAAAGCAGTAATCAGAGCAAAGGGTGGCTATTTTGAAGAAACTAGAATACAAAACATATTTTCAGTTGTTTCACATGTGTTCATTCCTATTTTGGATGCCTTCAGTGACAATCTACAATGTAAATAGTCATGAAAATAAAGAAAAAACGCATTGAATGAGAAGGTGTGTCCAAACTTTTGGCCTGTACTATATGTGGCCTGTACCGTATATATTTTTTTAACCTTTAAGGCTCCCCTTAAGTTTGATCCTGGGACCCAGAAGTGTCTCAGTCATGAAAACAGTAAAAATAAATCTGTGGAGGGGGGCGTTCTGCAGCAGAACGGGGTGTGCCAGGATCGGCCTCGGAGTCAGCGACAGGTGCGTAGATGGCCCAGGTAGGCCTTGTTATCTAATAAATGATAAATGGATTGTACTTGTATAGCGCTTTTCTACCTTCAAGGTACTCAAAGCGCTTTGACACTACTTCCACATTTACCCATTCACACACACATTCACACACTGATGGAGGGAGCTGCCATTGAAGGCGCCAACCAGCACCCATCAGGAGCAAGGGTGAAGTGTCTTGCTCAGGACACAACGGACGTGACGAGGTTGGTACTAGGTGGGAATTGAACCAGGGACGCTCGGGTTGCGCACGGCCACTCTCCCCACTGCGCCACGCCGTCACCTGTCGCTCTGTATAAGCAGCAGCCGGGAGGAATGAGGTGGTGGGAGCTGGAGCGAGTGCACGAGCAAGAGCGAGAGCGGCAAAAGGACACTTGCTGGAAAGCAAGCTGCTGCACTATTAGAAATAAAGACTCTAATGTAACCCTGATCCAGGCTCTCATGGCAGTGCTTGGTGGACTGGAGGACGCGCAGGAGGGCAACCTCCGTAAAATCATATATTTTATTTTTTATCAACGTTTAAATCTCTAGATAAACTTCAGATCTGATTGATTGATTGATTGAAACTTTTATCAGTATATTGCACAGTACAGTACATATTCCGTACAATTGACCACTAAATCGTAGTACCCGAATAAGTTTTTCAATTTGTTTAAGTCGGGGTCCACGTTAATCAAATCAGTCTTTCTGTCTAGTTTTATTTTGTTAATGTTTTATGCAATTTTTGATGAAGAAAACCCTGTTTTTATAACAAAAAACACAAATATGCAATATGTTGTTAAGTACACAACTCCACATGTTTTCATTCATAGCTTTTATGCCTTCAGTGACAATCTACAATGTAAATAGTCATGATAATAAAGAAAACGCATTGAATGAGGAGAAGGTGTGTCCAAACTGTTGGCCTGTACTGTGTATATTTTTTTTTAACCTTTAGGGCTCCCCTCAAGTTTGGTCCTGGGACCCAGAAGTGTGTAGTCATAAAAACAGTAAAAATAAATAAATTATTTCATTTTTTGTAAACGCTTAAATCTCTAGATATACTTCAGATCTTTTTGTCTATTGTTTTATTTTGTTTATGTTTTATGCATTTTTTGTTGAAGAAAACCCCGTTTTTATGGCAAAAAACAAAAAATATGCAACATGTTGTAAAGTACAAAGCCCCACATGTGTTCATTCATAGTTTTGATGCCATTTGGGACAATCTAAAATGTAAATAGTCATGAAAATAAAGAACATTGGGTGTGTCCAAACTTTTGGCCTGCTTAGAACCGACGCTTGTCTGGGCTCACATAATGAATCAGATCCTATTACCACACAAAAAAAACCTTTAGGCTATTCAATTGGCTTTGCTTGGACAATACACAATAATAATATAAACCTGGATGCAAAACAGCGCTGACATTTGGAGTGAAGAGTAAAAGTGGTGCACAGCTGAGATGATTTACAGCAAAGCTCCCTTCTGCAAAGCTTTTTGGCCTTAAAAGGGTAGACAGCTCATGTGCTCTGCAGAGAGACCTCCTTTCACTTCTCTGCTCCCTGCACTCGTGCTGGCTCTCCGCTACCAATTCTCCTTACATCTCTCAGACACTTTTAAGTCGTGTTTATCCCGTGTAGAAGCTGGAGGGGGAAACATGTGGACCAGACACCAGCAGCGACATGTGCCGTCTGCATGTTGCAGCCATTCAAAGAGTCTCCTTTTATAGCAGAAGAATGGGGATTATTTACACATGCAGCCGGGGTCGCGGCCCTCATCTATTACATGGCAGTCGGGATGCGCTCCAGCCTGAGAAAGAGCGAGTGGGCAGTGTGTGTGAATGTGTGTGTGTGTGTGTGTGTGTGTGTGTGTGTGTGTGTGTGTGTGTGTGTGTGTGTGTGCGTGCGTGTGTGTGTGTGTGTGTGTGTGTGTGTGTGTGTGTGTGTGTGTGTGTGTCAACAAGAAGGGGGGAGAGGACTTGGATTCTGTTGTATTTTTTCCCCCTTTGGCCTTCTTAGGAGTCAGTCATAAACATCTCTTACTCCATGTGGGGAGTCTACAAAATAAGTAAGCTGGCAGCCAAACTAAGGTAAAACATTTTAAAACAAATATTGTAATGATGATTTAGTGCCTGGGTGTCAAACTCTGGCCCGCGGGCCAAAATTGGCCCGCCGTGTAATTTCATTTGGTCCTTGAGGCAATATCAAATTAACATTAGAGCTGGCCTGCTGGTATTATACAGATAATACTCAGACTTGCCGACCCTCCCGATTTTCCCGGCAGACTCACAAATTTCAGTGCCCCTCCCGAAAATCTCCCGGGGCAACCATTCTCCTGATCTTCACCCGGACAACAATATTGGGGGCGTGCCTTACAGCCACTGCCTTTAGCATTCTCTACAACCTGTCGTCACGTCCGCTTTTCCTCTATACAAACAGTGTGCCGGCCAAGTCACATAACACATGCAGCTTTTCACACACACAAGTGAATGCAGGGCATACTTGGTCAACAGCCATACAGGTCACACTGAGGGTGGCCATGTAAACAACTTTAACACTGGTAAAGGTTAAAGTAAAGTTAAAGTACCAATGATTGTCACATACACCCTTGGTGTGGTGAAATTATTCTCTGCATTTGACCCATCACCCTGGGAGGTGAGGGGAGCAGTGGGCAGCAGCGGTGCCACGCCCGGGAATCATTTTTGGTGACTTAACACCCAATTCCAACCCTTGATGCTGAGTGGCAAGCAGGAAAGGAATGAGTCCCATTTTTATAGTCTTTGGTATGATTCGGTCGGGCTTTGAACTCACAACCTACCGATCTCAGGGCGGACACTCTAAAAAATGTGCCAAACTGTGAACCCACACCAAACAAGAATGACAAACACATTTTGTGGGAGAACATCCATAACGTAAAACAACATAAACACAACAGAATCAATACCCAGAACCCCTTGCAGCACTAACTCTTCCAAGACGCTACAATGTCACTATGTATACACGCCTCACTTTCCAGTCAGGGCTTGAGTATTGTATGCTGTAGACCGGTGTTCTTCAACCACTGTGCCGTAGCACACTGGATACAGTCTTGTGTGCCGTGGGAGATTATCTAATTTCACCTACTAGGGTTAAAAATATTTTTTGCAAACCAGTAATTATAGTCGGCAAATGATTTGTTGTTGTTAATGTCGGTGTTGTCTAGAGCTCAGCAAAGTAAACGTGTAATACTCTTCCACATCAGTAAGTGGCAGCGGGTAGCTAATTGCTTTGTAGCTGTCAGAAACAGCGGGAGGCAGTGTGCAGGTAAAAAGGTGTCAAATGCTTAAACCAAAAATAAACAAAAAGGTGAGTGCCATAAGAAAAGGCATTGAAGCTTAGGGAAGACTATGCAGAATGAAACCAATACTAAACTCGCTACAGAGTAAACAAAAACAGAATGCTGGACGACAGCAAAGACTTACTGTGGAGCAAAGGTGGCGTCCACAATGTCCATCCGAACATGACATGACAATCAACAATGTCCACACAAAGAAAGATAAAAACAACTGAAATATTCTTGATTTCTAAAACAAAGTAGATGCGGGAAATATTGCTCAAAGGAAGACATGAAATTGCTTCAGGAGAATACCAAAAAAGAGAAAAAGTCACCAAAATAGGAGTGCAAGACAATAACTAAAACACTACACACAGGAAAACAGCAAAAAAGTCAAAATAAGTCAGGGTGTGATGAGACAGGTGGTGAAAGTACACCTACTTTGAGACAAGAGCTATCTATAGTGATGCATGCTTGGTTATGGTTTCAAGTCATATCCAAAAATTGTGACGACTTTTTACTGTCAACTGAGTTTCGTTTTTTAATGATTTTTGCTGGTGGTGTGCCTCTGGATTTTTCCAATGCAAAATATGTGCCTTGGCTCAAAAAAGGTTAAAAACACTGCTGTTGACTGTTTGCTGGCTCCAGTTTTCTTTGTATCCTGTTGCCTGGTTCCTGGTTCCTGTGTACTGTCACCTGTTTTCGAGTTTTCCCTGCATTATGGACATTAAAATCATGTTTTCCTGCAACTAGCCTGCCATTGCTGCATCTTGGGGTTCGTCACCAACAATTCCTGACAACCTGACCTGTTTCCCTGTTCTTGTTTATTAAGGTTTAAACAAAACAAAGTCAATAATAGACAATAACTAAACAAAATACAAAAATACAATATACTTCTCATTTAAATCCTTTGTTTTGTACTGTCAAAGTCCTGCCGTGTCCAGGGGATTATTGCCTGAATTTTGAAACCATAACAAAATGCCCAAAAAATGATTTTGTAAAAATAAAAATGTTGATTCCATCACTGTAATATCCATCATATAGTAATATACTAGTAGGGTTGTACGGTATACCGGTACTACTATAGTACCGCGATACTAATGAATAAAATTCGGTACTATACCGCCTCTGAAAAGTCAGCCAGCACAGACAACAACAACCAGCATATTGATTCCCTATTCTACACACACACACACACTCCTTTTTTTTCAATGTTTGTACGGAACCGAAAACCAATAAAGTTAGCACGTTGTGTAAATGGTAAATAAAAACACATTACAATGATTTGCAAATCCTTTTCAACCTATATTCAATTGAATAGACTGCAAAGACAGGATACTTAATGTTCGAACTGTTAAACTTTGTTATTTTTTGCAAATATTAGCTCATTTGGAATTTGATGCCTGCAACATATTTCAAAAAAGTTGGCCACAATTGTCAAAAAGGACTGAGAAAGTTAAAGAATGCTTATCAAACACTTATTAGGAACATCCGACAGGTGAGCAGGCTAATTGGGAGCAGGTGGGTGCCATGATTGGGTATAAAAACAGTGCCCATGAAATGCTCAGTCATTCACAAACAAGGATGGGGCAAAGGTCACCACTTTGTGAACAAATGCGTGTGCAAAGTGTCGAACAGTTTAAGAACAACATTTCTCAACAAGCAATTGCAAGAAATTTAGGGATTTCACCATCTACGGTCCATAATATCACCAAAAGGTTCAGAGAATCTAGAAAAATCACTGCACGTAAGCGATGATATTACGGACCTTCAATCCCTCACGCAGTACTGCATCAAAAAGCGATATCAATGTGTAAAGGATATCACCACATGGACCCAGGAACACTTCACAAAACCACTGTCAGTAACTATAGTTTGTCGCTACATCTGTAAGTGCTAGTTAAAACTATATTATGCAAACCGAAAGCCATTTATCAACAACACCCAGAAACGCCGCCGGCTTCTCTGGGCCCCAACTCATCTAAGATGGACTGATACAAAGTGGAAAAGTGTTCTGTGGTCTGACGATGCCACATTTCAATTTTGGGGGGGAAACTGAGGACATCGTGTCCTCAGGAACAAAGAAGAAAAGAACCATCCGGACTGTTATAGGCGCAAAGTTGAAAAGCCAGCATCTGTGATGGTATGGGGGTGTATTCGTGCCCAAGGCATGGGTAACTTACACATCTGTGAAGGCACCATTAAATGCACATTAAAAGTACATACAGCTTTTGGAGCAACATATGTTGCCATCCAAGCAACGTTATCATGGACGCCCCTGCTTATTTCGGCAAGACAATCCCAAGCCACGTGTTACAACAGCGTGGCTTCATAGTACTAAACTGGCCTGGCTATAATCCAGACCTGTCTCCCATTGAAAATGTGTGGCGCATTATGAAGCCTAAAATACCACAACGGAGACCTCGGACTGTTGAACAACTTAAGCTGTACATCAAGCAAGAATGGGAAAGAATTCCACATGAAAAGCTTCAACAATTGGTTTACTCAGTTCCCAAATGTTTACTGAGTGTTGTTAAAAGGAAAGGCCATGCAACACAGTGGTAAAAATTCCTCCGTGCCAACTTTTTTGCAATGTGTTGCCGAGTGAGTGAAAGTGCGATGCTGACGTGGTCGCTACCTGTCCCGAAACTCTCCTCGCCGCAGATGGAACAACGTCCGGAGTCCATCAGATTGCCAAAGTACCTCCAACCAGTAGGAGTCTCATACAGCGACAGTTTCATGGCTTTGGCTACCCTGAGAGGAATAAAAAAGTAGAATTATCACCTGCTGGTAGTTTGACAGTCACAATGACATTTGAAAAGAGAAGCAAAGCGAACCAAGCAACAACTTAATAAGGTAAGAGTTACAGGATCAAGTCAGCAAACCTTTCCAAGCTCATGAGGAAAAAGGGCAGAAATGTATTCAGTAGTAGAGTTTAAATTTGGGGGCACACATACTGTATTAGTAACTGGACAGATCCATACAGGGTCCAAGCAGAAGTATGTCATATAGGAAAAACTATACACCACAAAAAAATGCTACATCCATCCATCCATCCATTTTCTACCGCTTGTTCCTTTTGGGGGTGGTGAGGGGTGCTGGAGCCTATCTCAGCTGCATTTTGGGCGGAAGGCGGGGTACACCTTGCACAAGTCGCCACCTCATCACAGGGCCAAATGCTAGGTCGCATTACCTATTTTTTAAAGTAACAAACTTCCTGACAAAAAAAACACAAATGTTAAAAATATGGGTCTTTACTAGAGATGTCCGATAATATCGGACTGTCAATATTATCGGCCGATAAATGCTTTAAAATATAATATCAAAAATTATCGGTATCGGTTTCAAAAAGTAAAATATATTACTTTTTAAAACGCCGCTGTGTACACGGACGTAGGGCGTGGTACAGAGCGCCAATTAACCTTAAAGGAACTGCCTTTGCGTGCCGGCCCAGTCACAAAATATTTACGGCTTTTCACAAACACAAGTGAATGCAACGCATACTTGGTCAACAGCCGTACAGGTCACATTGAGGGTAGCCGTACAAACAACTTTAACACTGTTACAAATATGCGCCACACTGTGAACCCACACCAAACAAGAATGACAAACACATCCGCACCGTAACACAACATAAACACAACAGAACAAATACCCAGAACACCTTGCAGCACTAACTCTTCCGGGACGCTACAATGTACCCCCCCCCCCCCCCCCCCCCCCCCCCCCCCCCCCCAACCCTGGCCACCTCAACCTCCTCATGCTCTCTCAGGGAGAGCATGTCCCAAATTCCAAGCTGCTGTTTGAGACATTTTTAAAAAAAATAATGCACTTTTTGACTTCAATAATAAATATGGCAGTGCCATGTTGGCATTTTTTTCCATAACTTGAGTTGATTTATTTTGGAAAACCTTGTTACATTGTTTAATGCATCCAGCGGGGCATCACAACAAAATTAAGCATAATAATTAATAGTTAATTCCACGACTGTATATATCGGTATTGTCATGATCTGTGGTGTGTAAAATCTTTTTTGTTATTTTTCTGTTTGTTTAGGACTCCATTAGTTCCTGTTTTTGCGCTCCCTTGTTTGGGCACTATGGCGACTCATTGGTTTCATCTGCCCCATGTGACACACACACCTGGCTCTAACCAAAAAGAGACTATTTAAGCTTGTGGTGGCCAGTTAGTCGTCTGGCGACATTGCTCTGTTGATTATCTTTTCATGCTCTGTTCATGCTGGTATTCTTGCTATTGCTCTTCTCATGCTTCATTCCATGCCAAGTAAGTTTTTTGTTCATTCATGCCACAGTTAGCAACTTTCGTTTTAATGTCCATAGTTCAGTCTGTTAGTTTTTGTTTCCTGCGTTAAGTTGTGCTTTCACCTTGTGCGCCTTTTTTGTTTTCACATGTAAGATTCAAGATTAAATCATGTTTTTACCTGCACGCCTTGTCCTGAGTAGTCCGTTTGCATCCCGGGAGAACAAACCCCGCAGTAAGCTACGTAAACCTTGTCAGAACGAGGACTAAGTTGTGGTTTGTTTTCCCGGAATGCAAAGGAAGGTGATGGGAACGGCGTGAAGGTAAATACATATTTTAATATATCTATAAAAAAAAGTGCAAATCAAAGACGCGCACAAGTGATGTTTTGATGAGGCGTCATGAAGCATTTCGACACATTGCAAAACTGTATTGATACTGTGTCGATACTGTGTCACTAAATACTGACATCTGCTGGACATTAAAAATCCCTACAGGCAACCTATGGACCGACTCAACTGACACTGATTTTATGACCTAGTATATACAATAATAAAAACCAAGTCATTGTACAAACCCCGTTTCCATGAGTTGGGAAATTGTGTTAGATGTAAATATAAACGGAATACAATGATTTGCAAATCATTTTCAACCTATATTCAGTTGAATATGCTACAAAACAACATATTTGATGTTCAAACTGATAAACTTTTTTTTTTTTTTTTTTTGCAAATAATCATTAACTTTAGAATTTGATGGCAGCAACACGTGACAAAGAAGTTGGGAAAGGTGGCAATAAGTACTGATAAAGTTGGGGAATGCTCATCAAACACTCATATGGAACATCCCACAGGTGTGCAGGCTAATTGGGAACAGTTGGGTGCCATGATTGGGTATAAAAGCAGCTTCCATGAAATGCTAAGTAATTCACAAACAAGGATGGGGCGAGGGTCACCAATTGGTAAGCAAATTGTCGAAGAGTTTTAGAACAACATTTCTCAACGAGCTATTGCAAGGAATTTAGGGATTTTACCATCTACGGTCCGTAAAATTATCAAAAGGTTCAGAGAATCTGGAGAAATCACTGCATGTAAGCGATGATATTACGAACTTTTGATCCCTCTGCATCAAAAACCTACATCAGTGTGTAAAGGATATCACCACATGGGCTCAGGGAAACTTCAAAAAACCACTGACAGTAACTACAGTTAGTCGCTACATCTGTAAATGCAAGTTAAAACTCTACTATGCAAAGCGAATGCCATTTATCAAAAACACAGAGGAACGCCGCCGGCTTCGCTGGGCTCAAGCTCATCTAAGATGGACTGATGCAAAATGGAAAAGTGTTCTGTGGTCTGACGAGTCCACATTTCAAATTATATTTGGAAACTGTGGACGTGGTGTCGTCCTCCGGAACAAAGAGGAAAAAAAACATCCGGATTGTTATAGGCGCAAAGTTCAAAAGCCAGCATATGTGATGGTATGGGGGTGCATTAGTGCCCAAGGCATGGGTAACTTACACATCTGTGAAGGCACCATTAATGCTGAATGGTCCATACAGGTTTTGGAGCAATATATGTTGTCATCCAAGCAACGTTATCATGGAGGCCCCTGCTTATTTAAGCAAAACAATGCCAAGCCATGTGTTACAACAGCGTGGCTTTGTAGTAAAAGAGTGCGGGTACTTTCCTGGCCCGCCTGAAGTACAGACATGTCTCCCATCAAAAATGTGTGGCGCATTATGAAGCGTAAAATACGACAACAAGACTGTTGAACAACTTAAGCTGTACATCAAGCAAGAATGTTGAAGAATTCCACTTTCAAAGCTTCAACAATTAATTTCCTCAGTTCCCAAACATTTATTGGGTGTTGTTGAAAGAAAATGTGATGTAACACAGTGGTGAACATGCCCTTTCCCAACTACTTTGGCACGTGTTGCAGCCATGAAATTTTAAGTTAATTATTATTTGCAAAAAAAAAATAAAGTTCATGAGTTTGAACATCAAACATCTTGACTTTGTAGTGCATTCAATTGAATATGGGTTGAAAAGCATTTGCAAATCATTGTATTCTGTTTATATTTACATCTAACACAATTTCCTAACTCATATGGAGACGGGGTTTGTAGGATTATTTCATATCTTCATTTAAAAAATATATTTTTTTATCTTTTTTAGATACAGTCAATAAATAATGTCAACATGTATCATAACATGGAAATCTAAGAGAACAAGTTGTGAATGAGGATGCTTGTGGACTGGGATTTTATTTTTTAAAATGTTTTATTTTTTTACACATTTTTATTAAAAAAAAAACAAAAAAACAGTTTTTCCAACGTTTTAAATTTTAGACGATTTCTCTTCTTAGCTATTATTTCATGGCGGAAATCTTTCTTTTTGCCTGAGGCTGCTCCATGATCTCCGACGACGATAAATTACGACAGAAGTGCGGCGATTCTGTTGGCAGCAGCATCCCGTATATAGATGCGCTTCCTTATAAACACAGTTGGGCGCACAGGCGTCAGTTCGACCCAGTTCGCGTGTCGGTCACGTGACCAAAAAAGCTCATGATCTGCCACGTGACTTTCTAAAAGCGGTACGCGCACCAACACAGGGTGCATTGGTATTCCCGGACCCATCACTAGTGACTTTTGTTTCATGTCCATTGTTCAGTTTATGTGTTAGTATTTGTTTCCTGCGTTATGTTGTGCTTTCACCTTGGTTGCCTTTTGGTCTTCACATTTGAGGTTTAAGATTAAATCATGTTTTTACCTGCACACCTTGTCCCGAGTAGTACGTTTGCATTCCGGGAGAACAAACTCCGCAGTAAGCTGCGTAAACCTTGTCAGAACGAGGACTAAGTTGTGGTTTGTTTTCCCGCAATGCAAAGGAAGGTGACGGGATATGGCGTGACGGTAAATACATATTTTAATTTATCTATAAAAAAAAGTTCAAACTAAAGGCGCGCACAAGGCGGAGAACAAACTTGGCTAAAAAAAACAAAAACTACCACAAAGGCAAAAAACTTAGTATATGAAAAATTCGCTAACTGTGACTTGAAAAAACAAAACTTACGTGCGGGGCATGAAGCATGAACTAAGGCATGAAGAGAATGAACAGAGCATGGAACAACAACAATGACGCGATGGCCGACTGCCTGCCAACTACAAGCTTAAATAATAGTGATGTGATTAACGCAGGTGCACGAGTCCTAAACAAAACAGGTGCGTGAGTCCAAATAAATCAGGTGAACTAATGGTTGTCATGGTGACAAAACAAACAAGAGTGCACAATGAGTCCAAAACCAAACAGAACGTGGCCACAAAACATGACAAACCTCCACATCATGACAGGTATCGGTTGATATCGGAATCGGTAATTAGGATGTGGGCAATATCGGAATATCGGCAAAAAAGCCATTATCGGACATCTCTAATGTAAACTGTCTTATGAACGTGAAAACACTCTCCCTGTGGGATTTCCCTTCGGGTTTGTCATGTGCACATAACCATCATGCACATCAGTAAAAGCCCACAGTACGCCCAGTGCAGTTGTTTACAAGACCAAAATAAGAGTAAACCAATTTTAGTTCCTGGGAGGATGTGAGGGCCGGAACTGAAAGCCAAACATTCCAGAAAATAAAAAAATAAAAAACTGATGAGGTTTAAGTGCTGTCGACAGCACATTTACACGTAGAGCGTGAAAAAACAAACCTCCACCTACACAAAAACGTTCAGCAAATTCAAAGTAGCAAAAGGTGGATGAGGCCCCGTCAAGATGTGGGGAGTAGGGGTGAAACACTACCAGCTTTTGGCCGTGACTTTATAATTTGCCAAACATAGCATCCAGTTATGTGTGTCTCCTCTGACCACGGCTTAAAAGCTTTTGCCTGGCATTACGTCAAAAAAGTGGAGCATGCTGGCGCTTTACTTGGGACTTGAAATGGGAGTTCCTCCTTGACTCCAACACCAGCAGACTGACATTGGGTAGTGCCAAAGTACAACACCGGACGAGGTTTTGCCTCTTTTTGATGCCATAGTGATACCTCAATAAATCTGTTTACTATATATAGGGTTTGAAAGTGTGACGTGGGAACGCATTGCATTGTGGGTTCTTGTTGGACTATGAATCGCTTACTTACAAAGCTGAATACAAGACTGTGCTCAAGTTTTTTCTTTTTTTTCTTTAACAAGTTCAGCACACCATAGAGGGCCACAGAAAAATAGCGGGGTTCCGTTTGGGCCGCAGCAGTACTCAGATATAATACCACATTCCACCACTTGTGGCTGTAAAGACAATCTCCAACAAGGAAGTTTCTAAAGCGCAAAAATTAGGAATAAAGTGATGAAGCGGTGAGGCAATTTTATTGACTGTATGATAAAGAAACATATTAAGATAGCAGCAGCTATCTTAATAGCGACTGCTATTATCTTAGTAGCTGCTGCTCCCACCCCGTTGCAAGTCTTGTGGTTTCTGTGTGACAAGTTTATGTGTGTTTATTGGCTAACATATTTGGGGTAGGAGCTACTAAGATATTAGCAGTCGCTATTAAGATAGCTTTTGCTATCTTAATATGTTTCTTTATCATACAGTCAATAAAATTGCCTCACCGCTTCATCCTCTATTCCTAATTTTTGCGCTTTAGAAACTTCTTTGTTGGAGATTTTCTTTACAGCCACAAGTGGTGGAATGTGGTATTTTATCTGAGTACTGCTGCGGCCCAAACGGAACCCCGCTATTTTTCTGTGGCCCTCTATGGTGTGCTGAACTTGTTAAAGAAAAAATAAAACAACTTAAGCACAGAGTCTTGTATTCAGCTATGTAAGTAAGCGATTCATAGTTCAATAGCTGCTGCCCCAACCGTGTTTCAAGTCTTGTGTTTTCTGTGTGACAAGTTTATGTGTGCTTATCGGCTATCAAGTTTTTTTTCTTGGCCTCAGGCTGGACCCCCCACCAAGAGCCCAGTCTGAAATCAACTCCCCTGTACAATGTGTGTCTAATCTTGAACGGGTTTATGCTGATATATAATGACAATAAAGAGTGTTTTCTTCCTATTCATTGTTAATTTAGTTTGTTAATTAAAGCAAAACATAATTATGCGTATGTATTTATTTAGCTTATTTTTCTAATCAGCCTGACCTAAGTCTGAGGTTTGTGTGTTAGATACATACAGTCGTGGTCAAAAGTTTACATACACTTGTGAAGAACATAATGTCATGTCTGTCTTGAGTTTCCAATCATTTCTACAACTCTTATTTTTTATGACAGAGTGATTGGAGCACATACTTGTTGGTCACAAAAAACATTCATGAAGTTTGGTTCTTTTATGAATTTATTATGGGTCTACTGGAAATGCGACTGGGTCAAAAGTATACATACAGCAATGTTACAATTTGGTTACA
Source organism: Nerophis ophidion (assembly GCF_033978795.1). Classification (NCBI taxonomy): domain Eukaryota; kingdom Metazoa; phylum Chordata; class Actinopteri; order Syngnathiformes; family Syngnathidae; genus Nerophis; species Nerophis ophidion. The sequence goes on along the minus strand of NC_084611.1, from coordinate 30,698,972 downwards.
TGTCCCTTGGCAAGTTTCACTGCAATGAGGCGCTTTTGGTAGCCATCCACAAGCTTCTGGCAAGCTTCTGGTTGAATTTTTGACCACTCCTCTTTACAAAATTTGTGCAGTTACGCTTAATTTGTTGGTTTTCTGACATGGACTTGTTTCTTCAGCATTGTCCACACATTAAAGTCAGGTCATTGGAAGGCCATTCTAAAACCTTAATTCTGTCCTAATTTAGCCATTCTTTTAACCCTTTGGACGTGTGTTTGGGGTCATTGTCCTGTTGGAACACCCAACTGCGCCCAAGACCCAACCTCCAGGCTGATGATTTTAGGTTGTCCTGAAGAATTTTGGAGGTAATCCTTCTTTTTCATTGTCCCATTTACTCTCTGTACAGCACCAGTTCCATTGGCAGGAAAACAGGCCCAGAGCATAATACTACCACCACCACCATGCTTGACGGTAGGGTTGATGTTCCTGGGAATAAAGGCCCCACCTTTTGGTCTCCAAACATATGGCTGGTTATTGCGGCCAAACAGCTCAATTTTTGTTTCATCTGACATCCCATGGACATAGATAAGACCTTCTGGAGGAAAGTTATGTTTTTGTGACCAATTTTGTCAAGAGGCGTGCTCAAAAATTCAACCAGAAGCTTGCCAGAGGCTTGTGGATGGCTACCAAAAGCGCCTTATTACAGTGAAACTTGCCAAGGGACATGTAACCAAATATTAACATTGCTGTATGCATACTTTTGACCCAGCAAATTTGGTCACATTTTCAGTAGACCCATAATAAATTCATAAAAGAACCAAACTTCATGAATGTTTTTTGTGACCTACAAGTATGTGTTCCAATCACTCTATCACAAAAAAATAACAGTTGTAGAAATGATTGGAAACTCAAGCCATGATATTATGTTCTTTACAATTGTATGTAAACTTTTGACCATGACTAAGAGATTAAAACCAACAGTAAGTCATGCAAAATTAGTGAAAAAGTTGGCCCCCGAGGTCAAAAAGATTAAGAACCGCTCAACACAAGGAAGTATTTTAAATGTAAATTACAATCATCATTTAACTTCTGCTTTGTCAAGACTTGGACTAAGGAACAGCTTACTGCCAGGCTTTCGTAGCTCGCTGCGATGAATGTTCTCCCGGGGTGCAAAACGACTTGAAGGTGAATACATCATTTAATTATACAATAAAAGGAACAAAAAAAAAGCGCGCACAAGGCGGGTAACAAACTTGGCGAAGAAAACAAAAACTGGCACAAAGGCAGAACTATGGACATAAAAACGAAAACACTTACTGTGACGTGAAAAAACGAACATGGAACAATGTCAGGGGTATCAGGAGTGTATCAAGGGTGATCAAGAGCGATGTCGCCAGGCTGACTACCTGGAAACTATGGCTTAAATAATACAGACATGATTAGTAACAGGTGCGTGAGTCAGAACACATGACAGGTGAAACTAATGGTTGTCATGGTGACAAAACAAGAGTGCACATAGAGTCCAAAAACCAACAGAACATAACCAAACAAAACATGATCAATCACAAAGACATGACATGCTTATTACAAGTGAATATTTCAAACAGTGTGTTTGTTAGTTGACAATGCCAATATCAGCATTGGCAGAGAGGTGGCACGAGGAGAAACCATTATATTTCAGTGCAAATATTTATAGAAATGCAAATATAGGTAACTAGTTTCTAATTTTGTCCTGCCCTAGAATCCAAATGCTTATTTTCCATCAGCCTAGGTCAGGTTTTGGCAACCTTTACTATCAAAACAGTCATTTTGTGAACCATTCATTGACTCTTCATGCTCTTTGAGAAGATATACCGGTATTATAAGGTAAAAATTACGCACCTTTGGTTTGCATGATACATGTTGTTCATTGGGGAGGGGGGAAAGCTGGGAATTCCCTCCAACCCCATCCCACTTATAGAACCATGTTAATGGCTCTAACTTTAGCTGTGGCGCCCATTCATTAAATGCCCCACGCAGCCTCGTATAACGCTTAATATTTATAGGTCGTGAGTAAAAGTGCGTACTGTATATCTAATTCACGGTGGGTGACTCTTCATGTGAGACTCTGCAGAGACTGAAATAACAGCTTGGAACACTGACTGGGTCAAGTATGTGTGTTGTACCTATCGAGTGCCGTGCTGGTGGCCACACTCCTGGCGAAACCCTTGACGCCGAGCTGTTGGAAGTAAGGGACGGAGGAGAGATTGGCGGCCATGATGGCAACAGAGTCCGACGGGTTGACGAAGAAAGCGTTCTCTCCGAGGATCATGTAGCGGTCCTGATGAAGTGAGCACAGTCAAACATCAATTGTGCATTTCACAGTTATGTTGTCATTCATATTAGACTCTAAGTATGAAACAGTTTAGTTGTAGAACTCTGCAAATTACAACCACATCAATAAACATACTGTGAACATTTATTTGAAACATATTTTTTTTTATGTGACTAACAGCTGAACATAAATATGCATGAATGTTAGAATAATTATGTATATATTATCATACTAATTTTAGTATGCTTTAAGTCTGTTTCTTTAGTTATTAGCTATTGTGCTCAAGTTAGACTTTTTCTAATCTTTGCAAGGACAAAACTTCTTGTCTGAGGGGTGGCATCTGCCACAGATGTTATCTTTGTTTTAGCCAAGGACTTCAAGGATCTCAACGAAGATAAGATGACAACACGCAGACAAAGCGGGGGCAAGGCGAAATCACAAGGCCCCCAGCCCATTCCGTCACGTACTGTGTGTCCTGGACCTGCTTTGCATAATATATGTGACCACTCCTTTTAGAGGTGGCCTCAGTGATGTTGACTATGGAACTCTGAATAAAAAGAGAGACGCAGGAGCTGAACCTTAGAGCGTAGGGCGAGACTGTGACTAAGTGTTCGGCGCCACGCGTTCTCCTCATGAGCTATATTGAACTCTGTCTCTGCTTGGTTCCTTGCTTCTTGTCTGATTAATAGCTGTCATCAGTGTTTGAACCTGACAATGAAGTAAGGACTTGATTGGTCAGCTTTGACCTGACACCTGAGCTGACATATGAGATGTAAATTAAATATTCCAAATGAAAATGTAATCCGCTCTGTTTGTATATGCTGATACATTAACACAGTTCGATTTGTCATAAAGACTCTAAAAATACTTTTAAAGAGCGACAAAGAGAGTATTTTTTTCATACATAAGGATGGATAAAAAAATTTGCTACTTTTATAGGCACTGACCAAATTCCATCGGTACTACCCGGTACTGATTCACGTGAAATCAAACGGTGCCATATTGATGACTCTGTTGCTTGATTGCAGATTAAAAACAGTGTCAAACACTTGGCAAAGAAACAAGCACTCAAGCAGCACTCCGAGTGGACTGCCTCAAGGTAATTTTGCAATTTTCAATGCCAACAAAGCAAACATGACAGAAATAAAACGCTCAAATGTAAAGTAAGACTCCACTTTTCAAAATGCGCAATATTGGTGCTAATTAACATTGGCTTAAGGGCTGGGCGATTTACTTTTTCTAATATCTCGATATTTTTAGGCCATGTCCCGATACACAATATATATCTCGATATTTTGCCTCAGCCTTGAATGAACACTTGATACATATAATCACAGCAGTATGATGATTCTATGTGTCAACATTAAAACATTCTTGTTCATACTGCATTAATATATGCTCAATTTAAACTTTTATGCACAGAGGGAAATCACAACTAAGTCAATTGACTGAAACTGTATTTATTAAACAGTTATTAAGCAGTGGCACAAACATTCATTTCATTCCAAAACAGAAAGTGCAAGATTGTCAGAGACATTTTAAAACAAGCTATTAGTGAACTTTTGTGCATGTCATCAAAACAACACTAAAATAAAGTGCACATTTTGTACAAAACGCCACTACAATAGTTTAAAACAAATAAAGTGCACTTTTGTGCATGATGTCACACAAGATATTTCAATAACTGTCAAATAAAAATGAGCTGCATAATAGGAAATCAAATAGTGTATGTCCTTCGCTATGTGGTAGATTCCTGTGGACGTTATCTCCTTCTGTTATTGACTATTTTTTTCATATAGTATTGATGTGGAAATGGTTGCCTCTACATTTTGTTGGTGTGGCACCAAACTAAGATGTTGACATGCGGAGCGATTACATTTTTGGTATTTTCGGTATTTAGTGTATTACAAACTGTAGATTCTGCAACTAGTGTTTGGATCCCACTGAACGCAATATCTGAAGAACATGGAAAGAAGTATTTCACTGTGGCGTACTCTGCATGTGACGAATAAACTTGAAACCGTGAAAACCTTGAATACCAGGGTTGGTTCACACTTGAAACAAACTGTACTAGAAGCGCAAACACGCCAAAGTTCCTTTTGAACAAATCTGACACGATTGATTGATTGGTTGATTGATTGATTGATTGAAACTTTTATTAGTAGATTGCACAGTACAGTACATATTCCGTACAATTGACCACTAAATGGTAACACTCGAATAAGTTTTTCAACTTGTTTAAGTCGGGATCCACGTTAATCAATTCACGGTAAAGGACAAGTGTGAATGCAGCCCTATGTCAACGATGACGTGACATATATTAAAAAGAATAAAGAGTTCCACTGGTGTATAAAAGTTCTGTTGTGTGTTTGGTGACTGCTGAGAGTTTGGCGAGATAAAGACGGCAGCGTTACGTAACATCTTCTAAACACTCTCACTAATGACCTTAGTGGGGAGCTCAGATGACATAACTCCCCTGATGCAAAGATGGTTTATTCGGGAAATGGTGTGTACGTGTGTCCAGAATAAGCAGAAATGATGACAAGTTGATGAGTTATTGGAAGATCTGAGCCACCTAATACCCTAAGTCTTTATGTGTTCTGTTCTATCTTATTTGTTTTATCCCCCTGCTATTAACTTGAGAATACATGAGAGGATAACATTTATTTTTGGCCTTTTTTGTTACTCACTAGACACATGAAAATAAGAAATGGGTTGTAGACCAGTGGTTCTCAAATGGGTGTACGCGTACCCCTGGGGGTACTTGAAGGTATGCCAAGGGGTACGTGAGATTTGTTTAAAATATTCTAAAAATAGCAACAATTCAAAAACCCTTTATAAATATATTTATTCAATAATACTTCAACAAAATATGAATGTAAGTTCATAAACTGTGAAAAGAAATGCAACAATGCAATATTTAGTGTTAACAGCTAGATTTTTTTGTGGACATGGTCCATAAATATCGAAGTTAAAGATTTATTTTTTGATGAAGAAAGTTAATGAATCCAGATGGATCTCTATTACAATCCCCAAAGAGGGCACTTTAAGTTGATGATTACTTCTATGTGTAGAAATCTTTATTTTTAATTGAATCACATGTTTATTTTTCAACAAGTTTTTAGTTATTTTTATATCTTCTTTATATTTTCTCAAATAGTTCAAGAAAGACAATATTTTGCACTTTTATACAATATTTTGCACTGTTATACAATTTAATAAATCAGAAACTGATGACATAGTGCTGTATTTTACTTCTTTATCTCTTCTTTTTCAACCAAAAATGCTTTGCTCTGATTAGGGAGTACTTCAATTTAAAAAAATGTTCACAGGGGGTACATCATTGAAAAAAAGTTGAGAACCCCCGTTGTAGACGACTAGTATGTATCATCCTTCAGTTGTTTTTTAACAGTGCACATCCATAAAAGTTGGCCAACTAAACAATTCCAATAGAATAAAGTCAGGCTCATCTGTCTTTTGATTGAAATTAAATTCACAAAAAAAATGCATTTAACAGGCACCATTTTTGGCCATCAATCCATCCATCTATTTACTACCTCTTGTCCCCAAGTGGCCATCGCATCACAGGACCAACACAGATAGACAGACAACATTCACACTCACATTCACACACTAGGGCCAATTTAGTGTTGCCAATCAACCTATCCCCAGGTGCATGTCTTTGGAGGTGGGAGCACCCGGAGTGAACCCACGCAGTCACGGGAAGAACATACAAACTCCACACAGAAAGACCCTGAGCCCGGGAATCGAACTCAGGACCTTCTCGCTGTGAGGCAAGAGCATTAACCCCTGTTCTGCCAGACAATAAAACATAGCATTTAAAAAAATATTGAATGTCGAGGAATCCAAAGTCAATCTCATTAAACTCCAAATAAAAATGACTTATTCCACAAATATTGCCTTGTTCTAACCCTTTTTTTTTTCTAAAACTGTGTTACTCTGACAAAACAAAATAGATCTAAAAAAAGCCCACTGCTAGGGTTGGGCGATTCCGGTTCAGATTTGGGTTTTGATTATGGTTCCCAAACGATTTTTGATTTAGATTCTGTTAAAATGCATGGGAGAACATGCAAACTTCACACAGAAAGACCCAGAGCCCAGGAATCGAACCCAGGACTTTCTTGCTGTGAGGCAAGAGCACTAACCCCTGTTCGAACGTGCTGCCAGAAGATAAAACATAGCATCTCAATAAACTCAAAATAAAAATGACTTATTCCACAAACATTGCCTTATTCTAACCCTTTCTTCCTAAAACTGTGTTACTCTGGCAAATGTCCACTTCTAAGGTTGGGCGATTCCGGTTCAGATTCGGGTTTCGATTACTGTTCCCAAACGATTTTTTGATTTAGATTCTGTTAAGATGCATGTACTATGAATTTCTCACAGAGATATTTTTAACCAGTATAAAAATATCATTACATCAAACCTGAATGTACATATTATACATTTTCTTTCCACAGGAGTACACTTTCACAAATGCCATCGATCTATCCATCCATCTTATTCCGCTTATCCGAGGTTGGGTCACTGGGGCAGCAGCCTAAGAGAGAAGACCAGAGTTCCCTCACTTTGTCGAGCTCCTCCCGGGGGATCCCGTAGCATTCCCAGGACAGACAGTCTCCCCAACATGTCCTGGGTCTTCCCCATGCCCCCTACCGGTCGGACGTGCATATGGCTCCTCTTGATGTAGAGGAGTAGCGTCTTTACTTTGAACTCCTCCCTAATGACGGAGCTAGACAGAGGAAACTCATTTCAACCGCTTGTACCCTTATCTTGTCCTTTTGGTCATAACCCAAAGTTCCGGGTCATTGGTGAGAATAGGGACGTAAGTAAGTAAGTACAACAGGGGCAACATCATAAAAAGGATACAAAGTGGATTGAAATTGGTAGTTAAAGGGTGCATTAACTAAAAGCTTTACTAAAAACAGAAGTTTTCCAATGTTTCTTAAATTTTTCAACACAGTCAAGATCAAAGAGAGACTGGTGCAAATTGTTCCAGAGTCTGAGATTATAGCCTGGAATGCCAGGTCTCCACGAGTTTTAATACGAGTTTTGCGGATCTTTAGAAGACCCTGGCCTGAACACCGAAGGCTGCGTCCTGAAGAGTAGGGGCATACTAAGTCAGTGATGTACCGAGGGCCCCCACCATGCAATGCACGGAATGTCAGGACTAAAATTTTAAAATGATTGCAGAATTTAACTGGAAGTCACGGCAGTGTTGCTGATTTGTTCCCCCGGAATGCAAACGGACCACTCTGGACAGGACTTGCAGGCAGGAACATGATTTATTTCTCAGAACAATCAAAGAAGCACCAAAAACAGAAAACAAGACGTAGGAAACACGTGCCAATCGCACTCGAAGCTAAACTTAGCCTTAGCTAGGAAACAACCAAAACATACGTGACGAGAGCATGAAGCAAACAAAGAAGCCAGGCCGACTGACTGGCAAAGGCAGGTTTAAATAATGCCTCTGCTTAGTGCTCGGGGAACAGGTGAGCGTCCCGAACACCAATCAGAGGCAGATGAAAATAATAAGTAGCCATTATAACCAAACAAACTCAAGGGTGCACAACAACAGGAACTAAGGGAGTCCAAAACCAGCAGAAAATAACAAAAACATGATCCGGGCCACGGATCATGACACTGGAAGCCAATGAAGATTGGATAAAATGGGAGTAACATGGGCTGTTGTGGTTGTGGGTGCACCAGTCAAAGGTCTGGCAGCTGCATTTTTTACAGTCTGAAGTCTCTTTAGCGTTGACTTGTTGAAAAGAGTGAAGAAAGAATTGCAATAGTCAATACGTGACAAAATGAACGCGGGAATGATCATTACGTAGATCGCCCGGTAAATTGGAGCTTTGCCGTCGGGCTTCGCTCCTCTCCTTTTTCACCAAAACGAATCAATACAGTGTCAGCATCACTGCAGATGCCGCACCAATTGGCCTGTCTATCCCTCATTTGTAAACAAGACTCTGAGGTACTTGAACTCCTCAACTTGCGTAAAGATCTCCTCCCCAACCCAGAGATGGCACTCCACCCATTTTATGGGCGAGAACCATGGACTCGGACTTGGAAGTGCTGATTCTCATCCGAGTCCCTTCACATCGGGCTGCGAACCGATCCAGTGAGAGCTGAATATCCTGACCAGATGAAGCCATCAGGAGCACATCGTCTGCAAAAAGCAGAGACCTAATCCTGCAGTCACCTAACCGGATCTCAGGATTTCAGGATCTCAGTTGTTTAACCAAAGTTTTCCATAATAAAGTCCGTTCAATATGAAAGAAATAGACACCATTCTTGGCCTAAATGAAACACGAAAAAAAACGCTCTTAAAAAATGTCCACATTGACTCTACTAGTGTCTAAACAAGGCTCCTTCACCCTGCACCCTGTGGTGCAGTCAGTTTAGCAGGAAAACACTTATTCCAGTCTTTTGAATCCACTTTGTTCCTGAAGAGGTGTCAGCCAGTCACAGTAGTGCCAAACAGCTAAAGCTCAAGTTCCTGCTATCTTTCTGCAGAGTTCAGCATTTAGCGAGCTAACCAAATCAGTCAGTCTTATCTCACCCCGTCTGCATCCAACGCGGCTCCAAAGCCAAAGTCGCCTCCTTTCATGGCTTCCACCAGTGAAGAGGCGTATATCAGGTTGGGCTCAGCAGGCCGTCCCCCGAAGTCCTCCAAAGGGACGCAGTTGACAGCAGAGTTAGCCGGGGCCCCTAGCTCATCGCACAGGATCCTACGGACATAAGGGCCCATCACTGCAACAGCAGAGAAGACACTATTAACACCAACAAACAACTTGTATGGTTTTGAAAAGAAGATAATGTCACCTCCATTCATCGCGTCTATGCGAATCTTCAGCTGGGCCTGTCCCGTTAAGAGACTTTTGATGGCGCTGAAGTCAAAGATGGTTCGTAGCATTTGCAGGTAAACATCCACCGAGTCCACAATCTCCACTAAAAACACACAAAAAAAAGCATAAATACAGTAGGAAGCAGTGTTGTCCCTATACCAATATTTTGGTTCTGATACCGGTACCAAAATGTATTTCCATTATTTTCGGTACTTTTCGATACTTTTTAAAATAAAAGGGACCACAAAAATTGCATTATTAGCTTTATTTTATCAAAAATCATAGGGTTTGTCAAACATATGCTTCTTATTGCAAGTTTTTCCTTAAATAAAATAGTGAAAATACAAGACAACTTGTCTTTTATTAGTAAGTAAATAAACAGACTCCTAATTAGTCTGCTGACACATGCAGTAACATATTGTGTCATTTATCCTTCTATTATTTTGTCAAGATTATTAAGGACAAGTGGTAGAAAAAATAATTATTAATCTACTTGTTCATTTACTGTTAATATATGCTTACTTTCTCTTTTAACATGTTCTATCTACACTTCTGTTAAAATGTAATAATCACTTATTCTTCTGTTGTTTGGATGATTTACATTAGTTTTGGATAATACCACAAATTTAGGTATCGCTCCGATACCAAGTCATTACGGGATTATACATTGGTCATATTCAAGTCCTCATGTGTCCAGGGACATATTTCCTGAGTTTATAAACATAATATAAATTTAAGAAAACAAAAAAAGATTTTGTGATGCTAAAAAAATATCGATGTAATTTGAGTTGTACGATAATATCAGACTGCCGATATTATCGGCCGATAAATGCTTTAAAATGTGATATGGGAAATTATCGGCATCGGTTTCAAAGAGTAAAACATATGACTTTTTAAAACGCCGTTGTGCGGAGTGGTACACGGACATAGGTAGAAGTACAGAGCGCCAATGAACAAGCATTTTACAGACACAAGTGAATGCACGGCATACTTGGTCTACCGCCATACAGTGTCACACTGAGGGTGGCTGTATAAACAACTTTAACACTGTTACAAATATGCGCCGCACTGTGAACCCACACCGAACAAGAATGACAAACACATTTCGGGAGAACATTCGCACCGTAACACAACATAAACACAACAGAACAAATACCCAGAACCCCTTGCAGCACTAAGTCTTCCGGGATGCTACAATATTCATACCCCGGCTACCCCCTAATCACCCCCCTCCCACCTCAACCCCGCCCCCCAACCCCGCCCACTTCAATCTCCTCATGCCCTCTCAGAGAGAGCATGTCCCAAATTGCAAACTGCTGTTTTGAGGCATGTTAAAAAAAAAAATGCACTTTATGACTTCAATAATAAATATGGCAGTGCCATGTTGGCATTTTTTTCAATAACTTGAATCGATTTATTTTGGAAAACTTTGTTACATTGTTTAATGCATCCAGCGGGGCATCACGACAAAATTAGGCAAAATAATGTGTTAATTCCACAAATTATCAAACTAAATGATATAATTTTTTTTTATCTTGATAGACTGAGAATTAACACCAATGAGTCGACTGATGAACATTATCACAGAATTTATTCAGAAAGTATAAATCAGTAATTAAGAGTTGGACAATATCGGAATATCGGATATCACCAAAAAAGCCATTATCAGTCATCTCTAGATGTAATCATAGTAGTATCGACGAAATACGCTCCTGTACTTGGTATCATTACAGTGGATGTTAGGTGTAGATCCACCCATGGCATTTGTTTACATTCAGGAATGTCGTCATTAGCAGTGACGCCGGTGAGCTACGGTGTGTAGTGAAACATGTTTAGCTATTCCTCGTCCTGCAGGGATGATACATGTAAGAAACATACTTTATTTGTCGCCATGGAGGCGAGGATTAGTGATTTAGAAGTAGCTAAAACATTGCCGACAGGGGCTGGACTGCAGCCATGTCTTAAAGCACTTCTTCCAGAGGACGCTTCAGTGTTATAAGTTCACCTTTATCGGACCGGTACTTTTTAGAGGCGGTATAGTACCGAATATGATTCATTAGTATCGCGGAACTATACCAATAACGGTATACCATACAACCCTAGTAGGAAGGATGCATTTTGACCACATTATGTGGAATCTTTATGGTCATCATTTGGCCTTAGAAAGCTTAAAAAGCTTGTCATGTAGAACTGCATAAACACTTGCCTGCTAATGATATAAAGTTTATACAGTCATTCATATGAGATCATTCTTTTCAACGGCTCTTTTAAGTGAAGCGTGAGAGCAGTGGTTATGTAAAGTAGATCAAGCTACACACACTATTCATTTCGATTCCAAATCTATACATAAGTTTGATAAATTAAATACATAAAATACATTTAAAAAAAACATTTTTATTTTTTTGGTGAATCAATTTTTAAAAAGACATTCTTTAGGCCACGGGTGTCAAACGTGCGGCCCGGATCAGGTTTTACCCGGGTTTGCGGAGTATAAAAATGTACCTGCAATTTTTGAATGAAAGAAACAGCAATTCCAAATGTGTCCACTGGATGTCACAATAGCAATTATTTGTATCTTTGTAGATGATACCACATATGTACAAAATAAACCACATGATGTTAGTACATCAGTCGAGGAAAATTATCAAACTAAATGATATAATTTTTTTTATCTTGATAGACTGAGAATTAACACCAATGAGTCGACTGATGAACATTATCACAGAATTTATTCAGAAAGTATAAATAACGACTAATAAAGATAGAATACTATTAACCGCAACATGTAAGTGTAAAAAAAACAACAACATTGTGATTTGTACAATTTTAGAATGTGCTTGTTCTATTTTCAAACAAAGAAAACAATCTGAAGTTGTCTTTATTTTTAAGTTATCGTGCCGGGATTTTACCAGTCCGGCCCACTAGGGAGTACATTTTTCTCTATGTGGCCCCCCATTTAAATGAGTTTGACACCCCTGCTTTAGGCCATTGCCTCGCTTAATTGCTGTCTCGTTAATGCATTAGCTAACTTATGGCCTGTACTGTATATGAAAAATATAAGCAAGATTGGTTGAAAAACATGTCTGCCTTCAAGTAAAAGGTCTTTGCGAGGGATCTTTTTATAATCCCATGATTATAAAACTTTGAAGATATTTGTATAAAACCATTATTCTAGCATGTCTTCCTAAGCCTTTTCATCCCAACCCATGGGGGTGCCACAAATATGTGTTACAGCCTTGCGGAAAACTTGAATAAAAATACAGATTGCATGCTAACTAAAGGACAGAAAAAGCTAAGAGACATATTGTGTAAACGTGTTCCGGGAAAAGTAAGACTTGCAGTGGTTAGTTTGAGACAAATTTACCTCTAAACGGTTTAAACTTGTTCTCGAGGTCAAAGTCATGTCGTCCCAGCCTGGAGAGGTCGATGCGAAGGTCAGGGCAGATGGCGTACTCTTCCAGTTTGCGGCTCACTTGATAGATCCTCTCCATCACCGTGTCTGGAGACGGGCCTGTCATGCACAGCCAACATCGGTTGGTAGGATTCACTTCATTTCGAGCATGCATAGGACACAATTACAATGTAATGCACCACATATTTCCAGTTGTTTTATTACAGCACGTCTGAAAAGGAGTGGGAAGAAGCAGAGCTTATTTAATCCTACTGTTATGATCCGCCGCCCGGATCATATGTTATTTTGGTTTTTGAGTCCTTTTGTGTTTTCTGTTTGATTTTGGACTCTTCCCATCCCTAGTTTTGCTCTTCCTTGTTTGTTCCGTTACCACGGTTTCATATTCGTTCCACCTGCTACTTGTTTTTGAGGCGCAACAATCACGTGCAGAGGCCCACCCGACGTGATTGTTGCATGAGGCAAACAACGGATCAAGATAGAACTGAGGTAGAAGGCAGGCTTAAATGCTGACAGCAATTAGAAATCAGGTGCGCCTCATAAACAAGTAGCAGGTGGAACAAATATGAAACCATGGTAACGGAACAAACAAGGAAGAGCAAAACTTGGGATCGGAAGAGTCCAAAATCAAACAGAAAACACAAGAGGACTCAAAAACCAAAATAACATATGATCCGGGTGGCGGATCATAACACCTACCCCTTTTTGTATCATAGCAATTTTATCCCATTTTGCAGTGTTAAGACTAACGCGTTACTGTAACGTTATTTTCGGTGGAAACTAATAGTCTAACACGTTATTTTTTATATTCAGTAACTCAGTTACCGTTACTACATGATGCGTTACTGCGTTATTTTACGTTATTTTTTTATGTAGTATCGGCTAGAAACAGAAGATCTGAGTGTGTTTTATTGGAGCCCTGTGATGTCGTCCTTCTGAATCTTCCTGCACTGCAAAAACTGAAATCTAAGTAAGATTACCTATCTCAAATAAGGGGGAGAAGTGCTTATTTTCTGTCTGATAAGATCATTCTTCTCACTGAGCAGATTTTATGTTAGAGTGTTTTACTTGTTTTAAGGGTGTTGGTCCTCAATTATCTCAGTAAGACACTACAGCTTGTTACTGAGATGTTATGGCTTATATTGAGTAAAACATGCTTGAAACTAAAATATCAATCAATCAATCAATGTTTATTTATATAGCCCCAAATCACAAATGTCTCAAAGGACTGCACAAATCATTACGACTACAACATCCTCGGAAGAACCCACAAAAGGGCAAGGAAAACTCACACCCAGTGGGCAGGGAGAATTCACATCCAGTGGGACGCCAGTGACAATGCTGACTATGAGAAACCTTGGAGAGGACCTCAGATGTGGGCAACCCCCCCCCTCTAGGGGACCGAAAGCAATGGATGTCGAGCGGGTCTAACATGATACTGTGAAAGTTCAATCCATAGTGGCTCCAAGACAGCAGCGAGAGTCCCATCCACAGGAAACCATCTCAAGCGGATCAGCAGCGTAGAGATGTCCCCAACCGATACCGGCGAGCGGTCCATCCTGGGTCCCGAGGAGCGGTCCATCCTGGGTCTCGACTCTGGACAGTCAAGTACTTCATCCATGGTCATCGGACCGGACCCCCTCCACAAGGGAGGAGGGGATATAGGAGAAAGAAAAGAAGCGGCAGATCAACTGGTCTAAAAAGGAGGTCTATTTAAAGGCTAGAGTATACAGATGAGTTTTAAGATGAGACTTAAATGCTTCTACTGAGGTAGCATCTCGAACTGTTACCGGGAGGGCATTCCAGAGTACTGGAGCCCGAACGGAAAACGCTCTATAGCCCGCAGACTTTTTTTGAGCTCTAGGAATCACTAATAAGCCGGAGTCTTTTGAACGCAGATTTCTTGCCGGGACATACGGTACAATACAATCGGCAAGATAGGCTGGAGCTAGACCGTGTAGTATTTTATACGTAAGTAGTAAAACCTTAAAGTCACATCTTAAGTGCACAGGAAGCCAGTGCAGGTGAGCCAGTACAGGCGTAATATGATCAAACTTTCTTGTTCTTGTCAAAAGTCTAGCAGCCGCATTTTGTACCAACTGTAATCTTTTAATGCTAGACATGGGGAGACCCGAAAATAATACGTTACAGTAATCGAGACGAGACATAACAAACGCATGGATAATGATCTCGGCGTCTTTAGTGGACAAAATGGAGCGAATTTTAGCGATATTACGGAGATGAAAGAAGGCCGTTTTAGTAACGCTTTTAATGTGTGACTCAAAGGAGAGAGTTGGGTCGAAGATAATACCCAGATTTTTTACAGAGTCACCTTGTTTTATTATTTGGTTGTCAAATGTTAGAGTTGTATTATTAAATAGAGGTCGGTGTCTAGCAGGACCGATAATCAGCATTTCCGTTTTTTTGGCATTAAGTTGCAAAAAGTTAGCGGACATCCATTGTTTAATTTCATTAAGACACGCTTCCAACTGACTACAGTCCGGCGTGTTGGTCAGCTTTAGGGGCATGTAAAGTTGGGTGTCATCAGCATAACAGTGAAAGCTAATACCGTATTTGCGTATGACGTCACCCAGCGGCAGCATGTAGATGCTGAAGAGTACAGGGCCAAGGACCGAACCCTGGGGAACTCCACACGTTACCTTAACATAGTCCGAGGTCACACTGTTATAGGAGACGCACTGCATCCTATCAGTAAGATAAGAGTTAAACCATGACAGGGCTGAGTCTGACATACCAATTCGTATTTTGATACGCTCTAATAAAATATTATGATCGACGGTATCGAAAGCAGCGCTAAGATCGAGGAGCAGCAACATAGATGACGCATCAGAGTCCATCGTTAGCAATAGATCATTAGTCAATTTTGCGAGGGCTGTCTCAGTCGAGTGATTTGCCCTGAAACCGGATTGAAAGGTTTCACATAGATTGTTAAACGCTAAGTGCTCATTTAGCTGCTCTGCAACAATTTTTTCGAGGATTTTCGAAATAAAGGGAAGGTGAGACACCGGTCGGTAGTTTACCATGAGGTTAGGATCGAGGTTAGGTCTTTTAAGGAGAGGATGAATAACCGCTTTTTTGAATGCAACGGGAACAGTGCCCGAGGAAAGTGATAAGTTTATAATATTTAGCACTGATGGACCTAATAATACAAAAAGCTCCTTGATAAGTTTCCCAGGAAGTGGGTCAAGTAAACATGTTGTTTGTTTTATTCCATTTACACGTTGTAACAATCCTTCTAATGTTATTTCATCAAAACGAGAGAAACTATTTTGGATATTTGCAGTATCCGCCGTATATACAATCGTATCTGTGTTACTATAACCCCGTTGTAGCTGGGACGCATTGTCTTTAATATCCTTTCTAATAAGTTCAATTTTCTTATTAAAGAACTTCATAAAGTCATCTGCCGAATGGGTGGAGCTACTGGAAGGAGTCCCTTGTTGGGTTAGCGATGCTACTGTACTAAACAAAAATTTTGGATCGTTTTTATTAATGCGGATGAGATTTGAGTAATAATTAGTTTTAGCTAAGGTAAGCATGCGTTTATAAGTTATTAAACTATCACTCCATGCTTGATGGTGCACCTCAAGTTTAGTCGTGCGCCATTTGCGTTCCAGCTTTCTACATAATAATTTCTGAGCTCTAGTTTCTTCAGTAAACCATGGCGTACGCCTTTTTGGAGCCTTTTTTAACTTCAGCGGTGCTATACTATCAATGGTTTCGCGCAGGGCGTTGTTAAAGTTGTTAGTGAGGTTATCAATAGAACCCACATACTTTGGGAACGGTGCCATTACCGAGGGCAGTAGGTCCGCAAGAGTCGTCGTTGTGGCAGCATTAATGTTGCGGCTGCTATAGCAGTTATTATTATTATTAGCTTACCTCTGACAAGCACTAGGTCTATCGTATTACCGCTGCGATGCGTCGGTTCATTTATTATTTGTGTAAGACCACAGCTATCAATTATAGTCTGGAGCGCCACGCACGGTGGGTCCAATGGGGTATTCATATGGATATTAAAGTCCCCCATTATAATTATATTATCAACTGTTGCAAAGCTCTGTTAACACTCACAAGCGTAAATCAACTTTTTTAAAGTAAAGATTTCTTATTTCAAGCATGGAAAAAAAAAATCATGACTTTGACACAATTGTGTCTCATAATTAAAACAGATGACAGCCAAATGGACTTTGCTGTTTTATTTTCAATGAAACAATAGAAAATACATACTCATATAGTAGTACAGTTGTTATTAGTGAGAATATACTTATTTTAAGGTATTTTGGGGTTCATTGAGGTTAACTAATTTTATTTGTTTTGGAAAGTCTTGACAAGCCAAATTTTCTTGTTCTATTGGCAGATAATTTTGCTTAGTTCAAATAAAATACCCCTAATTTTTGTAAATTTTTTTTCTTGTTTTTCAACACTGACTTTTTGCAGTGTGTGTCACGCGTTGTGTGTGGGCGGGTGGGGGTTAATGGGGTGGGGAGGGGTCTGTGTTTACTAACAAGACACCATGGCGGCACTGAAGTAAATTTTCTTAAGATGGAGATATTCTCACTACTTTTCTCTTGTGGAGCAGAAAGAAAAGAACATTTTAATTAAATGCAAAGTTGTGTCTTGTATCAAAGATCCTATCTACTGCCCAAAACAGCAATTCAATTCTGCTGAAACAGCTACAAAAGCAACATACTTCGACGAAGCTCGTAAAGAGAGACACAGACTCCGATGCCACTTCACCTCCACCACCACCTCCACCTAAGGATTTTAACGGAGGGACTGCTAGCCAGGACAACATTGATGGAGCCATTGCAGCGTATGTAGACATGCAGGCTATTTCTACAGTGGCGTTAATTAGCATGATTATTGGCGTCAAACAGCAAATGGCATGGAAAACATTTCTTAAGTACCTGGACAGAGTGGACAGTGAGCACATAAACATGGAAAGAGAGCTAAAGAAAACTCTCCAAACTCTGCCTTTGCTCATCATTCAGCACTGAAGGTACAGAGACTCTTGTCAATTCTTTTATAGAATAGACTACACTAGAATAGAAAGTACTTTATTGATCCCTGGGGGAAATTCAGCATATTATACACTATTTCTTTGTAGACTTCTAGAGTGTTTGATTATCACATCATTCTTAATGTATAGACTATAAAGTTCACGACCCATTACTTTTTGGTGTTAGTAACTGAGTTACTTTTAAAATAAAGTAACTAGTAACTGTAACTAGTTACTGGTTTTGTTAGTAACTAACCCAACACTGTCTATCTGTAACACTACAGTGAATAAGCAAATACATAAATTAATACACAATAAGTGTGTAAGAAATGATTCAATATATGAATAAATATTAGACATGCACACAATAGTTACAATTCTCATAGATAAATACCTAGGTAATGTATAGTTCACCTCAGAGATATATATAGACGAGTATAATATAAATATAAGAATATAAAGACAATATAACATCCCATCCATCCATTTTCTACCGCTTATTCCCTTTTGGGGTCGCGGGGGGCGCTGGCGCCTATCTCAGCTACAATCGGGCGGAAGGCAGGGTACACCCTGGACAAGTCGCCACCTCATCGCAGGGCCAACACAGATAGACAGACAACATTCACACTCACATTCACACACTAGGGCCAATTTAGTGTTGCCAATCAACCTATCCCCAGGTGCATGTCTTTGGAAGTGGGAGGAAGCCGGAGTACCCGGAGGGAACCCACGCATTCACGGGGAGAACATGCAAACTCCACACAGAAAGATCCCGAGCCTGGATTTGAACCCAGGACTGCAGGACCTTCGTATTGTGAGGCAGACGCACTAACCCCTCTGCCACCGTGAAGCCCCGACAATATAACATACATCCATAAATGTGGCTGCATATGCAAATGTGCATTATATTTATCTGTACAGTAATCTATTTTTTTCTATCTGCATCTTATTGCTCTTTTATCCTGCACTACAACAAGCTAATGCAACAAAATGTGGTTCTTACCTGTACTGTAAAGTTCACATTTGAATGACAATAGAAGGAAGTGGCAGTGTAAGTCTTTAAAATGAATACTTTTTTTTTGTTTGTTTGTTTTTTTAAAAGTCCACGATGTTTATCATGATTCTTCTTTGTGCACTACAAAATGTCTGTGCTCAAAAACAAAAATGAAAAACTACAAGTATTTTACTTGAACTAAGCAAAATTATCTGCCAATAGAACAAGAACATTTGGCTTGTCAAGAATTTGCAAAACAAGTGAAATTAGACCTCAATGAACCCGAAAATACCTTAAAATAAGTATATTCTCACTAATAACAAGTGCACTTTTCTTGATAGAAAAAAAAATTTGACCTTTTTGCTCAATATGTTAAAAATATTCTTAAATAAGTAAATGCTAGTGCCATTATCTTGACATAATCATATGGGCTCGGCATCATGATTTTTTTTTCATGCTTGAAGTAAGAAATTATTACTTTAAAAAAGCAGTTGTATACATGTGAGTGTTACTGAAACAGCTTTGCATCAGTTGATATTCTAGTTTCAATCATGTTTTACTCAATATAGGTCATAACATCTCAGCTACAAGCTGTTATATCTTATTGAGATAATTTCGGACCGAAACCCTTAAAACAAGTAAAACACTAAAACGTAAAATCTGCTTAGTGAGAATAATTATCTAATCCGACAGAAAATAAGCAATCACTTATTTGAGATATTTAATCTTACTTAGATTTCAGTTTTTGCAATGTGAACACATGTAGTTTGAACAGTTTCATAAACTAAATCTTACTGTTGTTGGATTTCCTTGTTTAATCCATTCAATAATTTATATCCACATACTGATTTGCTAAATGTTTTAAGTGTTGTACGTGCATACAGATCTCTTAAATCAGATTGTCCTCCAAGGCTATATTTCTCCTATTTTGTCAAAAATAATTTTTGGGTAGCAGGTTATAGTTTGCTTTGTACATAATTTTAGCTCTTTGCAAATGCAAAAAAAAAAGTTGAATTTCAATATGTTTGATTCAGAAAATTATAATTTTTTGTATATTTTCTCTATTCTGTATTATCTTAACTGATCTTTTTTGCGTGGCGCAATGGGAGAGTGGCCGTGCGCAACCCGAGGGTCACTGGTTCAATCCCCACCTATTACCAACCTCGTCATGTCCATTGTGTCCTGAGCAAGACACTTCACCCTTGCTCCTGATGGGTGCTGGTTAGCGCCTTGCATGGCAGCTCCCTCCATCAGTGTGTGAATGTGTGTGTGAATGGGTAAATGTGGAAGTAGTTTCAAAGCGCTTTGAGTACCTTGAAGGTAGTAAAAAAAGCGCTATACTAGTACAACCCATTTATTTATCATTTAACATAAATAGTGAATTAATCCTTTTTGTAGTTATTTCCCTACACAATATTTCAGAAATGGTAACACTTGGAAGCAGCATCCATGCATTTTCTACCGCTTGTCCCTTTTGGGGTCGTGGGAGGAGCATGTAACTATCCCAGACTTTGCATGTTCTACCCGAGACTGCGTGGGTTCCCTCCGGGTACTCCGGCTTAATCCCAACTCCAAAAACCTGCACCTGGGGATAGGTTGATTGGCAACACTAAATTGGCCCTAGTGTGTGAATGTGAGTGTGAATATTGTCTGTCTCTCTGTGTTGGCCCTGCGATGAGGTGGCAACATGTTCAGGATGTACCCCGCCTTCCGCTCGAATGTACCTGAGACAGGCTCCAGCGCCCCCCATAGAAAATGAATGGATGGATGGAAATGATAGGTTGCTGATACATTAGAACCAACATAAGAAATAGACATTTTGTACCCAATCCTAATGAATTCTCATTCAAACACTCCCCTGCAAGCATCCTTCCTCACCTCCGTTCGCCACGTTAAACTTGACGCCAAAGTCTCCTCCGGGGCCTCCTGGATTGTGGCTGGCTGTGAGGATGATTCCTCCGATGGCCTTGATCTTCCTGATGATGCAGGAGACAGCAGGGGTGGACAGCAGGCCATTGTGACCAATAACCAGACGACCGATCTGCACAGCACAGAAACTTGCTGACACGGCTGTTTCCGCTCCAAATAGTTGTGTTGTTTCATGACTAACTGCAGCAATGGAGTATATGTATGCAGTTTATGTAGGCTACATAACAGGGGAAACCCTTGTATTGTCTATGCCAGACCTGGGCAAATTAAGGCCCAGGGGCCACATGCGGCCCGTTGAGCTTTTCATTCTGGCCCGCTGGACATTCCCAAATAATTTTTTTAGATCTTTAAGATGGAAAGTGTGGCTGCCATTTTGATGTGCAGTCATGTTTTCTAACGACCGTAAGTCTTGAACTATACAAAGTATTTCAATGGTTGGAATCTGCACTTATGGATGATATACCAGTTACTATGGTAATCTAATTAGTTACTATGGTCATCTAATTAGTTACTATGGTCATCTAATTAGTTGCTATGGTTAGGTAAGTCACAGCAGCTTAGACGAGGCACCAAGCAGTGTGGGCGGGAAGCGTTTCCCAAGACGCGGAAGGAGATTTTCTAAAGTTCTAAAGCTTAGTGATGTATCTGATACATCAGATTGTAGGTGGGTTTATTTTGTACCCTTCGCGTTTATATTTCACTGTTTGTTGCATTTTTGGTGTGTTTCACTTGATTGTAAAATATGTCGATCAAAAGGGGTTGTGGCGTTCATATTTTGTCAATATTTAGTGTTCTATCCCTCATAGAAAAATGTAAAATTCCATTATGTTTTTTAAGGCGGTTTGTCACAACGTTTTTAGTGGGGGTGTGGGAAAAAAATCGATTCGAATTTGAATCACGATTCTCACGTTGTGCGATTCAGAATCGATTCTGTTTTTTTTTTTTTAAATCTATTATTTAAAAAAAAAAAATTTAATCAATCCAACAAAACAATACACAGCAATACCATAACAATGCAATCCAATTCCAAAACCAAACTTGACCCAGCAACACTCAGATCTGCAATAAACAGAGCAAATGAGAGAAGACACAAACACGACACAGAACAAACCAAAAGTAGTGAAACAAAAATGAATATTATCAATATTAGTTATAATTACAGCATAGCAGAGATTAAAAATCCCTCATTGATATTATCATTAGACATTTATAAAAATAAAAATGAAATAAAGTCATATTTTTGGTTCGTTTAATAGTTAAAACAAATTTACATATTGCAATCAGTTGATAAAATATTGTCCTTTACAATTATAAAATATTTTTACAAAAAACCTACTACTCTGCTAGCATGTCAGCAGACTGTGGTAGATCCTGCTGAAATACTATGTATTGAATGAATAGAGAATCCTTTAAAATCGCGAAAAAAATCATTTTTGAATCGAGAATCGTGTTGAATTGAAAAAAAGAATCGATTATGAATCGAATCGTGCCCCAAGAATTGATATTGAATCAAATCGTGGGACACCGAAAGATTCGCAACCCTAGTTTTTAACATTCAATCAGACATTATAGTGAGGTTTTGTATTGGTGTTCATAAAAATAGATATACTGGCCCCCAGACACATTTTGTTCTCTAAATGTGGCCCCCGAGTCAAAATAATTGCCTGGGCTTGGTCTATGTCCTGGTGACTGGATTGGTGTAAGTGTCAGGAAGAAAAGCTTAGGGGAGAAGTCATCTGTCATGTATAAATCTCGACTCTCAATTTAGGACCGCCTATATATTGCAGACTGCTTCCTACGGAAAAATACTTTGGGCAAGATCTACTAAGACCCAAATAAAAATAAATGAATACCAGAGGAGGGACCAAGTCATTGTTTTGCAAATCATAAGTAAGACTCGAGTCTTTGCCCTCAAGCCCCAAATCAACACAAGCAAGTCCTGAGTGTGTTGTGATCCGGTTCCCGGATCACATCTCTAGTTTATGTTTGTATCCTTTTTGTGTTTTGATCATTTCTGGACTCTGCCGATCTCATTGTTTGAGCACTTCCTAGTTTATATTCATCAACATGGCGACTTCATTTGGTCCACCTGCACTGGCGCCTGGCGCACACCTGTCTTTGATTATTGTTTTGTATTTAAGACCGTCTGCTACCTTAGTTCTTTCTGGACGTCTTGTTTGCTTCTTGCAACAGTTGCGTTTGCCATTCTCGCCTTTTTGTATTCACCCTGCTAAGTCATATCTTAGCTTCTGCGCGCTCGGCTCGCGCTTCCAAGGACTTTGAACTCGACTCTTGCTAACTATTAGCATTCCGCTTTCCGTGCATTGGCACACCTTTATTTTACCCTTTGTACAAGTGTTCTTTTGTTGTATTTTTATATTAAATAAGCTCCTACCTTCAATCTTGCTTGCTACGGTCCTGTAGCATCTAGGGGTGACAACACACGCGCATTCAAAATGCATCGCGCACGCAACAGACTGAAGTCCAAAGTCAAGACTTGAAAGTCTCAAGTCAAGTCCCAAGTCCTGCATTTTGAGTTTCGAGTCCTTTCAAGTCCTTTTGACCACAGACTAATATATTTACTCAGATTGTGTATGCTTTTAAAATGCTGTATTTATTCATTAGAACAAGTGCATTTGGAATTGCAGGGGGAAAAAATAGTGCTGACGTTGCAAACTATGAATAATAAAACACGCCAAAACATGTGTCCTTTATCATAGCTCGACGTATGACAAATAAAGCGCGTGAAAATCAGTTGTATTCAGTGAGGTGAGCTGAATTAAATGCGCTGACAGTTGATTGCTCCTGCCAAATGAATTGCACTGAGTGGAGCGGATCACCACTCCAAGATGGCGGCCCCCGCGTCTCGTCAACGCCAGTAGGCAGTAGCGCTCAATGCTCCGTCTACTTATAAAATGTCTATGTTTATAACATTAGCAGTGAGTTTACAGCCTCTCCGACTTAAATACACACCAAATAAAAATTACGTTATTTAGCCAATAAACGTTATCTTACATTTAAAACGTACCCTTCTTTGTGCAACTTCAAATGTCGAACGAAGTTGGAAGTTGAAGTTCGAACCGCATGTTTCGCATACTGCAATTCGTTTTTTGTTGACCAACTCGTAGTTTTTAATACCCGAACGAGACTATTTTGGCATCATTTTTCCTCACTGCCGCGTTGTTTGACAACTGTTCTTCGTTGGTTGTCCTGCAATTTGATTGGATGAATGCTGTGTGATGAAAACAACTTGGATCTAATTTGATTGGATGTTGTTCTGACAGCACACACGCTGACAGACACACACGTACACAATGAAAGATAGGGACCGCTCCTGAATAACTATTTAATCTTTGGGTTTGGGGGAAAGTTGCAAGTCTTGTCAAGTCAAAAGCATCAAGTCCAAGTGAAGTCACAAGTCCATCCATCCAACCATCCATCATCTTCCGCTTATCCGAGGTCGGGTCGCGGGGGCAGCAGCCTAAGCAGGGAAGCCCAGACTTCCCTCTCCCCAGCCACTTCGTCCAGCTCTTCCCGGGGGATCCCGAGGCGTTCCCAGGCCAGCCGGGAGACATAGTCTTCCCAACGTGTCCTGGGTCTTCCCCGTGGCTTCCTACCGGTTGGACGTGCCCTAAACACCTCCCTAGGGAGGCGTTCGGGTGGCATCCTGACCAGATGCCCGAGCCACCTCATCTGGCTCCTCTCGATGTGAAGGAGCAGCCGCTTTACTTTGAGTTCCTCTCGGATGGCAGAGCTTCTCACCCTATCTCTAAGGGAGAGCCCCGCCACCCGGCGGAGGAAACTCATTTCGGCCGCTTGTACCCGTGATCTTATCCTTTCAGTCATGACCCAAAGCTCATGACCATAGGTGAGGATGGGAACGTAGATCGACCGGTAAATTGAGAGCTTTGCCTTCCGGCTCAGCTCCTTCTTCACCACAACGGATCGTTACAACGTCCGCATTACTGAAGACGCTGCACCGATCCGCCTGTCGATCTCACGATCCACTCTTCCCCCACTCGTGAACAAGACTCCTAGGTACTTGAACTCCTCCACTTGGGGCAGTGTCTCCTCCCCAACCTGGAGATGGCACTCCACCCTTTTCCGGGCGAGAACCATGGACTCGGACTTGGAGGTACTGATTCTCATTCCGGTCGCTTCACACTCGGCTGCGAACCGATCCAGTGAGAGCTGAAGAGTCACAAGTCATTTATGTTAAAGTCGAAGTCGAGTTGCAAGTCTTTTTACATTTTGTCAAGTCGAGTCTCAAGTCATCAAATTCATGACTCAAGTCTGACTCGAGTCCTCGCCTCTGCTAAATAGCGTGTGCAAACTATAGAATTCTATGTCAGCGTGCTGCGGGTGATCTGCTAAGATTGCGTGCACAATTGATAACAAGTGCAAAAGTGGTGCAGACCGCCCTATTCAAATAAGGATTTTGCATGAACCATGGAGACACTCATTTCCCTCCACATTTATGCCATCATACAGTCTAACCTGTGCCATTTCATCATGTTGTTGACATGCAGCACACAAATATTATACCGTATGTACCACCTTTTTAGGCTGTATCATAGTGCAATCTGTCAGACTTGTCAACGATAGTTTGGTAATTATTTTGTTTTTCATCTGTGTTTAGATTTTATTTCCTGTCAGCATTCTTATTTTGGTTTAGTTTCCTGCTTGTCTCACTGAGCGCTGTTTCCCTTTATTGGCAGCCTGGGCACACCTGGTGTCAATCAGCCGGCTGCTTTTTATACCTGCCTCGCCCTCCAGTCATGGGTGGACTATTGTGAGCTGGACCCTGGTTCCTGTTTGCTGAATCATGTATGCTGTTAGCTGTTTCCAGTTTGCATGTTTCCTGGCTCCTGGTTCCTGTTCTCTTGCATTTTATTTTGGACAATAAAAGCATACTCGCCAACCCTCACGGATTTTCCGGGAGACTCCCGAAATTCAGCGCCTGCCCCGAAAACCTCCAGGGACAAATTTTCTCCCGAAATTCAGGCGGAGCTGGAGGCCACGCCCCTTCCAGCTCCATGAGAACCTGACTCAGCAATGTTATGACCTTCTTAAACAGGAGAATACTGCCATCTACTGTACATAGAACAGAATAGAATTTAAATAAATTCTACATATATTCTACATTTAAGTGCAGTCAAGTAACATGCATTAGGGAGTCTGTTCTGAAGCCCACAGTAAAGAGACGTAACTTCATCATATATTACACCCTCGACGAGCAAAATGAAGAACTACACTTGCAAGTTCCAGAACGATTGGAAACAAGAATTTCAGTTTATCCAGGAGAGTTTGAAGGGGAAGAGGTATGTTGCCTGTAAATTTTGTAGAACAGCCTTCTCCATTGAACACGGCGGACAAACGGATATACTCAGTCATGAAGGGTCAGCGAAGCACAAAGCAACCGCAGTGCAGCATCGTTCACGACCCGGTATTATGGGCCACCTCGCAAAATGGAGACCCAATGGTGTAACTTATGCTGAGACAAAGATGGCTATACTGATATGGAAGCAACATCCCGTTCTCATTTGAGGATGTCTACAACAAATCCGTTAAGGATGTTCCCGGATTCGAAGATCGCTCGCCAATACGCAAATGGCAGAACAAGGGTTACTCAAATAGTGAAAGGTAAGTGTTGTTGGGTTTTTTTTAGTAACCAGCAAGCACAGTACAGTTAGTACAGTACTGTGTTTTTATTATTGTGTATTTGATAGGTGCCGTCGGAAATTCAAGTATTTATTTTTTTTATGTATATAATAAAATAAATATATATAGCTAGAATTCACTAAAAGTCAAGTATTTCATACATATATATTATATATATATATATATATATATATATATATATATATATATATATATATATATATATATATGAAATATATATGAAATACTCGAGTTGGTGAATTAAACTCCTCCCCTCTTAACCACGCCTCCGCTCCACCCCCCGACCACACACCCCCACCCCCCACCTCCCAAAATCGGAGGTCTCAAGGTTGGCAAGTATGATTAAAAGTCATGTTTTTACTGGATCAAGCCTGCCTTCTCTGCATCTTGGGGTTCGTCACCAACACTTCCTGACACACTCTCGAGAACAAAACCTACTTTTGCACTTTGTGACTTCAATAATAAATATGGCATTGCCATGTTGGCATTTTTTTCCATAAATTGAGTTGATATCTTTTGGAAAACCTTGTTACATTGTTTAATGCATCCAACGGGGCATCACAACAAAATTAGGCATAAAAATGTGTTAATTCCACAACTGTATATATTGGTATCAGTTGATATCGGTATCGGTAATTAAGACAATATCGGATATCGGAGAAAAAGCCATTATTGGACATCAGTATTGTTTGCATAGTCCCTTGATGCTAGCCAGAATTCCTGTTGTACAAAGAATAAGGCAGAGGGCTCTACGGCTGCACATAGCAGAAAAAGGACAGGGACATGCAGCAAGATCATTAATATATATTTAAAAAAAACTCCAAAATGCTACATTTTACAATAGAATCACTTCTCTGTCCATCCATCCATCCATTTTCTACCGCTTATTCCCTTTTGGGGTCGCGGGGGGCGCTGGCGCCTATCTCAGCTACAATCGGGCAGAAGGCGGGGTACACCCTGGACAAGTCGCCACCTCATCGCAGGGCCAACACAGATAGACAGACCACATTCACATCACTTCTCTGTATTAAATATAAAATGGTATGACTACATTCTAAGGATAGGCTATATAGTGTTTTTGTGTGGGATTTGAACAGATTCTCAGTTTAAAGGGGAACATTATCACCAGACCTATGTAAGCGTCAGTATATACCTTGATGTAGCAGAAAAAAGACCATATGTTTTTTTAATCGACTTCCGAACTCTAAAAGGGTGAATTTGGCGAATGAAACGCCTTTCAATTGTTCGCTGTCGGAGCAATGACCTTTCACCCGTGATGTCACAACAGGAAGCAATCCACCATTTTCTCAAACACATTACACACACCAAGTCAAATCAGCTCTGTTATTTTCCGTTTTTTCGACTCTTTTCCGTACCTTGGAGACATCATGCCTCGTCGGTGTGTTGTCCGAGGGTATAACAACACGATCAGGGACGGATTCAAGTTGACTTACGTGGCGTGTGCTATTCAGACATATAACTGGTCACGGCATGCTAATCGATGCTAACATGCTATTTAGGCTATCTGTATGTACATATTGCATCATTATGCCTCATTTGTAGCTATATTTGCATCCAGCCTTTCCCTCCACCCACATTTAATGCCAAACAAACACATACCAATCGACGGATTCAAGTGGCACCAGTTGTCAAAAGATGCGAAAGTCCCTCGTTTGTTCTTTTCTGTCATAGCATCGCTACCGACGATAGCGATGCTACGACAGAGATGTGTGGATATCCTGCGACACTAAAAGCAGATGCATTTCCAACGATAAAGTCAACGGAATCACAAAGGTCAGTTTTGTTGATGTTATTGACTTATGTGCTAATCAGACATATTGGGTCACGGCATAACTGCAAGCTAATCAATGCTAGCATGCTATTTAGGCGTGCTGTATGTACAGTACATATTGCATCATTATGCCTCATTTGTAGCTATATTTGCATCCAGCCTTTCCCTCCACCCACATTTAATGCCAGACAAATACATACCAATCGACAGATTCAAGTTGCACCAGTTGTCAAAAGATGCAATCGTTGGTTAGAAGGCGATCGCCGAATTCGTCCTCGTTGCCGTTGTCTGTTGTGATGGCTCAATAGCTTCAGTTTCTTCTTCAATTTCGTTTTCGCTATCTGCCTCCACACTTCAACCATCCGTTTCAATACATGCGTTATCTATTGAATCGCTTAAGTCGCTGAAATCCAAGTCCGAATCCAAGCTAATGTCGCTATATCTTTCTGTTCTATCCGCCATGTTTGTTTGTATTGGCATCACGCAGTGACGTCACAGGAAAATGGACGTGTGGATATAGCGATGGTGAAAATCAGGCACTTTGAAGCAGTTTTTCGGGATATTGAGTGATGGATAAAATTATGAGAAAAAACTTCGAAAAATAAAATAAGCCACTTGGAACTGATTTTTATTGGTTTTAACCATTCTGAAATTGTGATAATGTTCCCCTTTAAATGCTTTTATCGGCCGAGTGGTTCAAACAACGGTCAGTAACCCAAAACGCTGAAAGAGCTATCCATCCATCCATACATCCATCCATATTCTACAGCTTGTCCCGTTCAGGGTCGCCGGGAGTGCTGGAGCCTATCTCAGCTGCATTCGGGCGGAAGGCCTTTACACCCTGGACAAGTCGCCACCTCATCACAGGGCCAACACAGATAGACATTATATCACAATTAAATTGACAAACATGAGTATTTTTTATCGTCACAAAAACGTCACAATCAGGGAGATGTTCAATGCAGTCGGGATGTAGGTAGACTAATTTCTATGAATGTTTTCACTCATTTTAGTGTTCTCGTGAGACGTGTAAAAACGGCAACTCAACACCAAGCCAAACCGGAGTCAATGAAGAGAATGTCGCTGTAATTCTTCATAGACAAGATGTTGAAAAACTGAAAACAACAAAGAGACACTAACACACTTAGAGCCTCTGTACATATTTGTTCAGCCTTGCTCCTGATGGGTCCTGGTGAGCACCTTGCATGGCAGCTCCCGCCGTCAGTGTGTGAATGTGTGTGTGAATGGGCGAATGTGGAAAGACTGTCAAAGCGCTGTGGGCTCCTTAAAAAGGGGTAGAAAAGCGCTATACAAGTACAACCCATTGTCTAGAATGACATATGAAAATGTAACGGTAATGTCCAAAAATGTCCAGCAGAGGGAGACTCTCGTCTGCCTGAATGAGTTGAACACATTGTATCAGATACGACAATTATATTCAACATATCGACATTATTACACTTTTTTTTTTAACGTGTCTGACATGTTAACTTATTAAAGACAACTTACGGCATCGCTTCTTTGCCGCTTTGTGTAGGATGGCAACATAAATTACTACAGAAGACCGCAACATGTATGACTTGCTTTCGAACGAATATTGGAAGTCAACCAACAGGAAGTAATTTAGCGGAAGTGACATCATCTAACTGCTGTTTACCGATTATAGCGTACAATAAATATAAACAACTTTAGCTCCAAATTACAGCATCTCAGTCACTAATACAAAAATATTATCAAGTAATTATGTAAAGAATATTAACAATTGACTTCAGGACAACACGATCATCCAGGTCATTTTGGACCAAAAATACCAAAAACAAATCTGTCTGGAGCCGCAAAAAATGAAAAGCCGTATGCAAGGCATATAATGACATGAATGAGGAAGGTAAAACATGGCATAAGTGTCTATACCAGCTATATTAGCCTACTATCAAAATGACTTTACAAGTCTTATTTAAGTGTTGTAATGAAGGCAATACATGATGTAAGTGTCTATATTAGCCTACTATCAAAATGACTTTACAAGTCTTATTTAAGTGTTGTAATGAAGGCAACGCATGATGTAAGTGTCTATATTAGCCTACTATCAAAATTCTTTAAAAGTCTTATTTAAGTGTTGTAATGAAGGCAACGCATGATGTAAGTATCTATATTAGCCTACTATCAAAATTACTTTAAAAGTCGTACATAATTATTATTATATATATATATATTTACATAGCGCTTTTCTCTAGTGACTCAAAGCGCTTTACATAGGGAAACCCATTATCTAATGGCGCCCCTATCAATCAATACATCTTTCTTTTTGGAGGAGAGGAGCCTTCCATGTGTCTTGCTGCAAAGTACACTTCTAGTCACTTCTCAGCCCTTCAGTGTATGCCCTGCCTGTGTTTTTTTTTTTTTTTTTTTGCTTTATGACAAGATTTGTCCACTTTTCTAACCCAATATGAGTCCCGTAAACCCGACAGACCAGCGTGGAAAGGAGGTGGGAATTAGGGGTGTCAAAAAAGTATATATTTTCAAATTAATCTCGATTCTCCTTTGTAACAATTCTCTATTTATAAGTGTTTTAATGAAGACAACACATCATGTTAATGAAATTAAACAATGAATGTCCGCTAAGTTTTTTGCAACTTAACGCCAAAAAAACGGAAATGCTGATTATCGGTCCTGCTAGACACCGACCTTTATTTAATAATACAACTGTAACATTTGACAACCAAATAATTAAACAAGGTGACTCGGTAAAAACTCTGGGTATTTCCTTCTACCCAACTCTCTCCTTTGAGTCACACATTAAAAGCGTTACTAAAACGGCCTTCTTTCATCTCCGTAATATTGCTAAAATTCGCTCCATTTTGTCCACCAAAGACGCTGAGATCATTATCCATGCGTTTGTTACGTCTCGTCTCGATTACTGTTAGGTACTATTTTCGGGTCACCCCATGTCTAGCATGAAATGATTACAGTTGGTACAAAATGCGGCTGCTAGACTTTTGGCAAGAACTAGAAAGTTTGATCATATTACGCCTGTACTGGCTCACCTGCACTGGCTTCCTGTGCACTTAAGATGTGACTTTAAGGTTTTACTACTTACGTATAAAATACTACACGGTCTAGCTCCATCCTATCTTGCCGATTGTATTGTACCATATGTCCCGGCAAGAAATTTGCGTTCAAAAGACTCCGGCTTATTAGTGATTCCTAAAGCCCAAAAAAGTCTGCGGGCTATAGAGCGTTTTCCGTTCGGGCTCCAGTACTCTGGAATGCCCTCCTGGTAACAGTTCAAGATGCCACCTCAGTAGAAGCATTTAAGTCTCATCTTAAAACTCATTTGTATATTCTAGCCTTTAAATAGACCTCCTTTTTAGACTAGTTGATCTGCCGCTTCTTTTCTTTTTCTCCTCTGTCCCCCCCCTCCCTTGTGGAGGGTGTCCGGTCCGATGACCATGGATGAAGTACTGCCTGTCCAGAGTCGAGACCCAGGATGGACCGCTCGTTGGGACCCAGGATGGACCGCTCGCCTGTGTATCGGTTGGGGACATCTCTA
The DNA here is from genome assembly GCF_033978795.1 of Nerophis ophidion. Classification (NCBI taxonomy): domain Eukaryota; kingdom Metazoa; phylum Chordata; class Actinopteri; order Syngnathiformes; family Syngnathidae; genus Nerophis; species Nerophis ophidion. The sequence goes on along the minus strand of NC_084611.1, from coordinate 30,667,434 downwards.
CGATGCTGATCCGCCTCCGCTTGGGATGGTTTCCTGTGGACGGGACTCTCGCTGCTGTCTTGGATCCGCTTTGAACTGAACTCTCGCGGCTGTGTTGGAGCCACTATGGATTGAGCTTTCACAGTGTCATGTTAGACCCGCTCGACATCCATTGCTTTGGTCCCCTAGAGGTGGGGGGGTGCCCACATTCGAGGTCCTCTCCAAGGTCTCTCATAGTCATCATTGTCACTGGCGTCCCACTGGGTGTGAGTTTTCCTTGCCCTTATGTGGGTTCTTCCGAGAATGTCGTAGTCGTAGTGGTTTGTACAGTCCTTTGAGACATTTGTGATTTAGGGCTATATAAATAAACATTGATTGATTGATTGATTGATGTAAGTAATGGATTAGATTTTGGATTAGATCGCGCTTTTCTATTTTTAGATACTCAAAGCGCTCACAGAGAAGTGGGAACCCATCATTCATTCACACCATTGGTGGTGGTAAGCCACATTTATAGCCACAGCTGCCCTGAGGTAGACTGACGGAAACGTGGCTGCCAGTTTGCGCCTACGTCCCCTCCGACCACCACCTATCATTCATTCATCATTCATTCACCAGTGTGAGTGGTACCGGGGGCAAGGGTGAAGTGTCCTGCCCAAGGACACAACAACAGCAATTTGGATGTCAAGAGGTGGGGCGCGAACCTGCAATCCTCAGGTTTCTGGCACGGCCGCTATACCCACTACCCCATGAAACCTCAAAGTGTCTATATTAGCCTACTATCAAAATGACTATGTGTCGCAGGCGGAAGCAAATCTTTGTTGGCAGAAATGTTGAAATGTAATATTTATTCTACACATTTTTACAACATTGGAAACTGTAAATAAATCAGAGGCTACTCAGAAGGTGAGATAACTCATGGAAATGACTTAATGGCCAATGATATAAATGTGTGTGTCCAAATTAAAGGAAACGGCAGGCTGTCTTCTTTTAGTAGATTTATTACAATCTTTGGCAAGCTGGGAAACATTTGATGTGGTCTGGAACAACATGGCGCACAAACAACTATCTGAAACGCAGCCAATGTTACATGCAGGTAATGTGTCATGAGACATGCAAAACAAAATTATATACAAAGAGGATACAAGTAAAGGAACTTAATTGAGCTCAAATGTACCAACAAATGAGGCAGGATGATGCAATATGTACATACGGCTAGCCTAAGCATGTTAACATTGAATAGCTGGCAGTCATGCGCTGACTGAATAAGGCCTAAATAGCACTCCAACAAGTCAATAACATCAACAAAGCTCACCTTTGTGCATCCACGCACAGTATAAAACGTTTGGTGGACAAAATGAGACAAAGAAAAAGTGGAAGATCGTACATGTAAACAAACCGTTAAGTCACAGTCCACAGAACCGCCGAAATTAGTAGGACAAAACGAAGTTCACCAAATACTCTCATCATCTAACCCCCGGGGTTAGAAGATTGAGGATTAGAATATCTGTGCGGAGTTCCTTTTGGGCTAATTTGAGACTCTAAAAGTTGTCCATAGGTGTCAACGTGCTCTGTGATTGGCTCGTCACCAGACCAGGCGTGCAGTGCCTCTCGCTCAAAAATCATCCGGGATAGAAAAAGTCAAATGTCTGTGCTAGGTGGAGCCTAAGTAGCCTAAGCCTCTCTATAATTGTCTCCTGCTTTCAACCTGGTAGCGGCAGCAGCATCCCATAATAAGAGTGTCCTCACCCGAGAGGAATGTATGCTCCTTAGCATTCATAGCGCCGAAAGTACAACTACAGCCTCCTGCAATGTTTACGCTGCAGGAATTGGGAGCGTCTTCAGTGATCTGGCAGGAGAGAGGCTGAGGGGATCAAAGATTGGCCCGGAAAGAAGAGCAGGATGGATGGAGGAGCTGATAAGGCAGAAAACCTGAGGCATTTGGCCAGGCAAGTTGAAAAATAGGATGTCAAAAACAAACCGATATTCCCTTCACATGTTTCTTCGGAGCAGGTCCAAAGTAATCATGCAGAGGGCTGTAGGGATTTCCCTTCTTTGCCTTTCACTCGTCCAACTTTCACGGAACTGCAGAAAAGTTTTCCTCGTGTGAACGCAAATAATTACAAACCCCGTTTCCATATGAGTTGGGAAATTTGTTAGATGAAGATATAAACGGAACACAATGATTTGCAAATCCTTTTCAACCCATATTCAGTTGAATATGCTACAAAGACAACATATTTGATGTTCAAACTGATAAACTTTTTTTTTGTGTGCAAAGAAGGTGGGAAGTTGGGAAAGGTGGCAATAAATACTGATAAAGTTGAGGAATGCTCATCAAACACTTATTTGGAACATCCAACAGGTGTGCAGGCTAATCGGGAACGGGTGGGTGCCATGATTGGGTATAAAAACAGCTTCCCAAAAAATGCTCAGTCTTTCACAAGAAAGGATGGGGCGAGGTACACCCCTTTGTCCACAACTGCGTGAGCAAATAGTCAGACAGTTTAAGAACAACGTTTCTCAAAGTGCAATTGCAATAGATTCAGGGATTTCAACATCTACGGTCCATAATATCATCAAAAGGTTCAGAGAATCTGGAGAAATCACTCCACGTAAGCGGCATGGCCGGAAACCAACATTGAATGACCGTGACCTTCGAGCCCTCAGAGGGCACTATATCAAAAACCGACATCAATCTCTAAAGGATATCACCACATGGGCTCAGGAACACTTCAGAAAACCACAGTCACTAAATACAGTTTGTCGCTACATCTGTAAGTGCAAGTTAAAACTATGCAAAGCGAAAGCCATTTATCAACAACATCCAGAAATGCAGCCGGCTTCTCTGGGCCCAAGATCATCTAAGATGTACTGATGAAAAGTGTTCTGTGATCTGACGAGTCCACATTTCAAATTGTTTTTGGAAATATTCGACATTGTGTCATCCGGACCAAAGGGCAAGCGAACAGTCCAGACTGTTATCGGTGCAAAGTTCAAAAGCCAGCATCTGTGATGGTATGGGGGTTTATTAGTGCCCAAGGCATGGGTAACTTACATATCTGTGAAGGCACCATTAATGCTGAAGGTACATACAGCTTTTGGAACAACCTATGCTGCCATCTAAGCGCCGTCTTTTTCATGGACGCCCCTGCTTATTTCAGCAAGACAATGCCAAGCCACATTCAGCACATGTCACAACAGCGTGGCTTTGTAAAAAAAGAGTGCGGTTACTTTCCTGGCCCGCCTGCAGTCCAGACCTGTCTCCCATTGAAAACGTGTGGCGCATTATGAAGCGAAAAATACGACAGCGGAGACCCCGGACTGTTGAACAACTGAAGCTCTACATAAAACAAGAATGGGAAAGAATTCCACTTTCAAAGCTTCAACAATTAGTTTCCTCAGTTCCCAAACGTTTATTGAGTGTTGTTAAAAGAAAAGGTGATGTAACACGGTGGTGAACATGTACTTTTCCAACTACTTTGGCACGTGTTGCAGCCATTAAATTTCTAAGTTAAATATTATTTGAAAAAAAAAAAAATTTGTATGAGTTTGAACATCAAATATCTTTTCTTTGTAGTGCATTCAATTGAATATGGGTTGAAAAGCATTTGCAAATCATTGTATTCTGTTTTTATTTGCCTGTAACACAATTTCCCAACTACAATGGGAACGGGGTTTGTACATCGTGTGGTTTATTTTGTTCATATGTAACATCATCTACAAAGATACAAAGAATTGTTATTGCGACATCCAGTGGACACATTTAAAACAGCAGGTTATTTCATTCAAAAATTTCTGGTTAATTTTTTATACTTAGCAAACTCGGGCCGGATAAAACCTGTTAGCGAATGATAGAGATGTACCAACAACACCGCAGTGCCACCCAAAACGCACCTTCAGAGAGCTAAAATCAGGTTATTTTGTCTAGATTGCTCTTGAATATAAAGTTGAAGTTAAAAAGTTAAAGTACCAATGATTGTCACACACACACATACTATGTGTGGCGAAATTATTCTCTGCATTTGACCCATCACCCTTGATCACCCCCTGGGAGGCGAGGGGAGCAGTGAGCAGCAGTGGTGGCCACGCCCGGGAATCATTTTTGGTGATCTAACCCCCAATTCCAACCCTTGATGCTGAGTGCCAAGCAGAGAGGTAATGGGTCCCATTTTTGTAGTCTTTGGTTTGACTCGGCCGGTGTATATAGCCCACAAAAAGACCACTTATAGTCACACACACACACCAGGTGTGATGAAATTACTCTCTGCATTTGACCCATTCCCTTGTTCCACTCCCTGGGAGGTGAGGGGAGCAGTCAGAAGCAGCGGTGGTCGCGCTCGGGAATCATTTTGGTGATTTAACCCCCAATTCCAACAAAAGTTGGTACATATTATATTTGTGTGCTGCATGTCAACAACATAGTAATATGCTACAGGTTAGACCATATGATGCAATAAATGTGGAAGGCAATATTGTTTTATAAACTCAAACTCAAACTCAATATAACGGTATAGCTCGGTTGGTAGAGTGGCCATGCCAGCAACTCAAGGGTTCCAGGTTCAATCCCCGTTTCTGCCATCCTAGTCACTGCCGTAAGACACTTTACCCACCTGCTCCAAGTGCCACCCACACTGGTTTGAAAAAAAAAATTGTAGCTTATATTTGGGTTTCACAATGTAAAAGTGCCATGAGTCTCTAGAGAAAAGTGCTATATAAATATAATTCACACATGAGCATCTTCGTGGTGAAAGCTGGTATAGGCGAAATCCTCATTTAAATGTGTCAGTCTGCACTACTTTTGCACTTGTTATCAGTTGTCCACACAGTCTTAGTCAATCACCTACAGCACCCTTAGTAATAGTACGTACAATCTTACAGTTTGCACACGCTGTTTAGCACTTGTGGTAGTTGCATCGCCATTTATGACCATTAAAACATAGCTACTGCCATTAAATTCAAGTTTGCTTGTACTTTAAAACCTATATAGCAGGGGTCTCAGACACGCGGCGCGAGGGCCAATTGCGGCCCGCGAGATGTAATTTTGCGGCCCCCAACCTCAATATGAAAGTTTAATGTTAGTGCGGCCCGCGAGTTTTGTATGAATGGCGCTTGACAACGTTGTGTGCGAAGCTGTAGGAATCTACCAATCATGGTGTGGTATGTGGCTCTCGAGGGCCAAACATTGACGTCACTTAAGCGATCCCTCCCATTTGCTCCAGACAGAGACGATTTTTGTTATTTTGGTCCAAATTGGCTCTTCCAATGTTCTGGGTTGCCTACCCCTGCGTTAGTGGAAAAGCGGCTAATGAGTGAAAACGACAGCGACGTTGCCATGGAGACGAGGGTTTTCTAGCGTGCCTGACTGCAGTCGCACCGCGACATCTGTCCGGCAGTAATACCGTCAGTAATAACATTCCCCGATAACCTGGACCAATTCAAACCGTTATTTTTATATTTAATTTGCATTGCCTCAAATTTCTTAATCCTCATTTTGTTCATTTATATTTTGATTCTATTTTGTGTTGAAAATGAAAATAAAGACATTTAATAAATACTTTTTTAAAGAAATCTTTTCTTGCGGCCCAGCCTTACCCAGACTCTGCATCCAGTGGCCCCCAGGTAAATTGAGTTTGAGACCCCTGCTCTATAGGCTTAGTTGGCCACATGTGTGGACAGCACCTTTTAGCTCTTATTTCCAAAATTGTGTACACCACTGAATTGAGGTCTTATAGCCACTTATGTGGACACTTATACTGCCATCTGGTGGTGTCAGAAGAGTACAACATACAATGGAATTTGAAAAGTGTCAAAATAAGAATTAGCATGTCACTAAACATGAAGTACACGTTTGTGTACTTATGGGCTAAGTACATCATATCAAAAGGTGATTCTTAGTTTTTATTCTAATTAGGGTCCAATGAGCCCAAATAGCAAAGAGAAATAAAGAAAGCATGTAAACAAACATCTTGGGCCTTAAGAGGTTGAATCAAAGTTAGTGTGTTCCAAAATGGCCTCTAAGTTGACAAGGGGGATCAAAGTTTCCAAACTCACCCCGTTAGCGGCCGCCATCTGCACTATGACCTCGATGGCCCCCCGGCTCAAATAGCGTCCATCGCTGCCCACCACCATGGTGCACCCCTGCCGGTCCCGAAGATCCATGGACGACAAGACGCTCTGGATGTAGTTCTGTAGGTAATTCTTCTTCCCCTCGAACACCGCTGTCTTCCTCCGCAGTCCATTGGTACCTGGTCTCTGGTCATCAAAGGGGGTGGTTTGGACTGTCACAACCGGAATGGGGCTGGTTTCCATCCTCCTGGTCTCGGTCTAGACTTTTTCGAGGTGAGATCGATCCGAAGAGGAAGCACACAAGTTTTGTTTGGGTCAGAGATGTTCTCACCTCGGTAGCTGTGGCCCCAAGAGCAGCTGCTGCTGCCGCATCCCCTCGGAAGCGAGCCTGTGACAACTCTCTCTCTCCCTAATAAGCATGAACAACTGACACTAGAAAAAAACAGAGCATGGACTGGGAGGGTCCACAATCAGAGCCAGGCCAGAAATAGAAACACAGTCTAAGTGATGGCACAGGAGAGTTGGGTCTGACACAGAGCTAAAAACATATACAATTACTTTCCAACGCACTTACAGTCGTGGTCAAAAGTTTACATACACTTGTAAAGAACGTAATGTCATGGCTGTCTTGAGTTTCCAATCATTTCGGAAGCTCTTATTTTTTTTTGTGATAGAGTGATTGGAGCACATACTTGTTGGTCACAAAAAAACATTCATGAAGTTTGGTTCTTTTGCGAATTTATTATGGGTCTACTGAAAATGCGACCAAATCTGCTGGGTCAAAAGTATACATACAGCAATGGTAATATTTGGTTAATAATTTTGTGTCATCTGACCATAGAACTTTCCTCCAGAAGGTCTTATCTTTGTCAATGTGATGTCAGATGAAACAAAAATGGAGCTGTTTGGCCACAATACCCAGCAATATGTTTGGAGGCATTTAATCCCAGGAACACCAAACCTACCGTCAAGCATGGTGGTGGTAGTATTATGCTCTGGGCTTGTTTTGCGGCCAATGGAACTGGTGCTTTACAGAGAGTAAATGGGACAATGAAAAAGGAAGATTACCTCCAAATTCTTCAGGACAACCTAAAATCATCAGGTTGAGTCTTGGGTGCTGTTGGGTGTTCCAGCAGGACAATGACCCCAACATACATCAAAAGTGGTAAAAGAATGGCTAAATCAGGCTATAATTAAGGTTTTAGACCGGCCTTCCCAAAGTCCTGACTTTAAACGTGTGGACAATGCTGAAGAAACAAGTCCATGTCAGAAAACCAACAAATATAACTGAACTGCACCAATTTTGTCAAGAGGAGTGGTTAAAAAATTAAAGCAGAAGCTTGCCAGAAGCTTGTGGGTGGCTACCAAAAGCGGCTTTTTGCAGTGAAACTTGCCAAGGGAAATGTAACCAAATATTACTGGGTCAAATGTATACTTTTGACCCAGCAATTTGGTCACATTTTCAGTAAACCCATAATAAATTCATAAAAGAACCAAACTTTTTTTTTTGTGACCAGCAAGTATGTGCTCCAATTACTCTATCACAAAAAAATAACATTTCCAAGACAGCCATGACATTATGTTCTTTTCAAGTGTATGTCAACTTTTGACCACGACTGTATGTGATTACTGTGATGTTTTTTTTTTTTGTGGTTTGTAATACAGATGTTAGGTGGTTTGTTTGGTTTTTTTGTTTGTTTTATCTTATCTTTTTTTATGTATCCAAATTAGTATGCAATATGTAGTTTTAGTTATTAAATGTTTGTATTTAATTACGTTTTACTTCTGTTACTGTTTGTAAAAAGATGAACTGCAACAACGTAATTTCCACACTGTGGGATAAATAACAAGTAGCATGAATTTATTAACGTGGACCCGACTTAAACAAGATGAAAAACTTATTCGGGTGTTACCATTTAGTGGTAAATTGTTCGGAATATGTACTGTACTATGCAATCTACTAATAAAAGTTTCAATCGATCAATCAATCAATCAATCAATCAATCAATCAGTCTATCCTATCCTATCCTAAAATTAGTGTTTGTTATTTAGTGCATGAAAGTTTGCTTCACATTAAAATGTGTTTTCTTTTTAAAATAGTCTTTGGACAAATATTGCCTTTTCTTCTCATTGGGAGCAAGTAAAAACACTTTTAAATCTACATTGAAACCTAATAGTCTTATTTAGGGAATACAGACAAATTTGCACCAACATTTGGTAAACGGCGCCCTCTAACGCCAAATGAAAGAACTGCAAAATGACGTCACATTGTAAATTCAGTTACATACCAAAAAGTAATTTTTTCTTGTAAAATAATAAAAATGTTAACGTTATTGGGATTTTTTCAGTCTATATATAATGTGATACGATGTTATTTTTTTCATTATAATTTGTTTTGACATTAACTTTGGCTTGGACATGTCACAAGGGTTTCTATTGTGGTGTCTATTTTGACCATCTATCTACATATTTTTATGCAGAAGCCAAAAATAAAAGTGCATATACTTCAGCATTAAACTAATATTAAACATACCTTCACAAATAGTCATAAGGTCACAGATTAAAACACAATTACTATGTTAAGTTATTCGAACATCATCTGTGTCAGTGGTTCTCAACCTTTTTTCAGTGATGTACCCCTGTGAAAATTTTTTTAATTCAAGTACCCCCTAATCAGAGCAAAGCATTTTTGGTTGTAAAAAAGAGCTAAAGAAGTAAAATACAGCACTATGTCATCAGTTTCTGATTTATTAAATTGTATAACAGTGCAAAATATTGCTCATTCGTAGTGGTCTTTCTTGAACTATTTGGAAAAAAAGATATAAAAATAACTAAAAACTTGTTGAAAAATAAACAAGTGATTCAATTATAAATAAAGATTTCTACACATAGAAGTAATCATCAACTTAAAGTGCCCTCTTTGGGGATTGTAATAGAGATCCATCTGGATTCATGAAAATTAATTCTAAACATTTCTTCACCAAAAAACAAATCTTTAACATCAATATTTATGGAACATGTCCACAAAAAATTTAGTTGTCAACACTGAATATTGCATTGTTGCATTTCTTTTCAAAGTTTATGAATTTACATTCATATTTTGTTGAAGTATGATTCAATAAATATATTTATAAAGGATTTTTGAATTGTTGCTATTTTTAGAATATTTTTTAAAAATCTCACGTACCCCTTGGCATACCTTCAAGTACCCCCAGGGGTACACGTACCCCGATTTGAGAACCACTGATCTATGTGACACTATTGTAAAAACTCTGCACTCTGGACCTAATGTAAAAACACTCTCCAATGCCCAAATGCGACAGGATCACTTTGTTGATTTTAGACCATACCTTTACTGAAAAAACACTTGTCGAAGAACCTCTAAATGGGAAAGGCGCGCTCTGTTACGTTCATTGTATACCTATAACCGACTGCAAAAACACTTGTCCAAGATCCTATGAATATGACAGGAGCACTCTGTGAATTTCATTGTGTACCTACAACCTACTGCATGAACACTAGTCAAATATCCTCTAAATGATCACTCTATTAATTTCATTGCATACCTATAACCTACTGCAAAAACACTTGTCAAAGATCCTATGAATATGACAGGAGCACTCTATTAATTTCATTGCATACCTAAAACCTACAGCAGAAACACTAGTCAAAGATCCTCTAAATGCGACAGGAGTACTCTGTTAATTTCATTGTATACCTATAACCTACTGCAAAAATTCTAGTCAAAGATCCTGTGAATGTGACAGGAGCGCTCTGTTAATTTAACCTACTGGAAAAACACTTGTCAAAGAGCCTCTAAATGTGACAGGAGCGCTCTGTTAATTTCATTGTATACCTATAACTTACTGCAAAAACACTAGTCAAAGATCCTCCAAATGTGACAGGGGCGCTCTGTTAAACTCATTGCATACCTATAACCTACAGCAAAAACACTAGTCAAAGATATTCTAAATGTGTCAGGAGCGCTTTGTTAATTTCATTGTATAACTGTAACCTACTGCAAAAATTCTAGTCAAAGATCCTATGAATGGGACAGGAGCGCGCAGTTAATTTAACCTACTGGAAAAACACTAGTCAAAGATCCTCTAAATCAGTGGTCCCCAACCTTTTTGTATCCGCGGACCGGTCAACGCTTAATAATTTGTCCCGCGGCCCGGGGGGGGTGTCCTTTTTTTTCCTTTTTTTTTCTTTTCTTCTTTGTCATGAAAAAGGGACGTCTTTGTAATGAAAAAGGGAGTTTTTGAGGTTGGTGCACTATTTGTAAGTGTATATTGTGTTTTTATGTTGATTTAATATATATATATATATTTTTTTATAAAAAATTCTTCTGCGGCCCGGTACCAGGCCGCGGCCCGGTGGTTGGGGACCACTGCTCTAAATGGGACACGAGCACTCTGTTAATTTCATTGTATACCTATAGCCTACTGCAAAAAACACTTGTCAAAGAGCCTCTAAATGTGACAGGGGCGCTCTATTAATTTCATTTTATACCTATAACTCACTGCTAAAACACCAGTCAAAGATCCTCTAAATGTGACAGGAGTGCTCTGTTAATTTCATTGTATACCTATAACCTACTGAAAAAACACTAGTCAAAGATCCTTTAAATGTGACAGGAGCGCTATGTTAATTTCATTGTATACCTATAACGTGCTGCAAAAACACTAGTCAAAGATCGAATGAATGCGACAGGAGCGCTCTGTTAATTTAACCTACTGGAAAAACACTAGTCAAAGATCCTCTAAATGGGACAAGAGCACTCTGTTAATTTCATTGTATACCTATAACCTACTGCAAAAACACTAGTCAAAGATCCTCTAAATGTGACAGGAGCACTCTGTTAATTTCATTGTATACCTATAACCTACTGCAAAACGCTTGTCAAAGATCCTCTGAATGTGACAGGAGCACTCTGTTAATTACATTGTATACCTATAACCTACTGCAAAAACACTTGTCAAAGATCCTCTAGATTTGAAAGATCATATATCATGTATTTGTTTTACAATTTGTAACAAATTGGCCCTCGTGAGTGAATGTGAGTGTGATTGTTGTCTATCTGTGTTCACCCTGTGATGAGGTGGCGACTTGTCCTTGGCCTTCCGCGTGAGTGCAGCTGGGATAGGCTCCAGCATCGCCCGCGACCCGGAAAGGGACAAACGGTAGGAAATGGATGGATGGAACAATTATTATTAATTCATTGTGAAGCCTATTGCAGCATGGCACTAATGTCCACTAATATAGAGTGGGGGACCTTTAGGAGTCTCATAATGATGATAATAATAATAACAATAATAACTAGATGAGGGGAATGCTCCAATGCTGAGGTTGACCTGAAATCACAGAATTTTCAATTTCCAGAATGGTGGGATGCGTTGAAGGTGCAATGGTCTGAATTTATTGAAAAATAAAAAAATGGCCAATTCATTTAGAATTGGAAAAATGTCCCAGAAAACCTAGAATTCTGCGAAATCTTGGAATTTTTGGAATTGGTAAAGGAACAGCCAGCGATTCCCGAAAAGGCTGAACAGTTTGAAGTTGGAACGGTTTGAATCGGATGAAAATCGTGGAAGGTAGAGCGCGCCAAACTCTGTAGAAGAAGAAGAAGTTGTTGTATGTAAAAAATCGTGTCTGTGAATTCTTTGGAGCATTCACACGATAATTATTAAGTAATTAAGTAATGTTGGGACTACAATTAATGGATGGATGAATATGTGGACAAAGATGGATAGATAATTAGATAGACAGACAGACACAAACAGACCGACAGACAGACAGACAGACAGACAGACAGACAGATACATACATAGATGGATGGATAGATAGATAGATAGATAGATAGATAGATAGATAGATAGATAGATAGATAGATAGATAGATAGATAGATTGATAGATAGATAGATAGATAGATAGATAGATAGATAGATGGATAGATAGATAGATAGATAGATAGATAGATAGATGGATGGATAGATAGATAGATAGATAGATAGATAGATAGATAGATAGATAGATAGATAGATAGATAGATAGATAGATAGA